>NC_135225.1:21782330-21807330 GCF_052324685.1 Brachyhypopomus gauderio
ACACTTCAAAGGTAGGTGACAGTCCTGTTCCTGCTTTCAGGTTTGATGTTCAACATATTTTTACCTACAGTAAGTGGACTAATTGCCTTTCAAGTACCTCTCAGCATATGACGATCGTGATGCTTTTCTGCCCTTCAAAAGGTGATGCTGCTGTGGGTGAGTAATATTCAGACACCTGGGTGAAGAAAAGTGGGTGTGTGGTTTGTGTGTGTGTGTGTGTGTGTGTGTGTGTGTGTGTGTGTGTGTGTGTGTTTGTGTTAATGGGTGAGAATGTATATGGTCCTGTTCTGTGAATGTTGAAAATCTTTGAATTCCATCCTGCAGGACTCACACTAGTTACAGGTACTGAAAGTCATTACATCAGCCTTAACTCCATTCCTGTGAACCCATTTACAAAACCTGAAATTGGACAAAGAGTTTGCAATTACCCAGGTGCCTATCACGTTAATTTCACCTGGCTGTGATAAACCACAATAAGTCATAGTGCTTGAGTTCGGCATTCTCGTCCTAAGCATAGAACGGTTTACAGTTCCTACTTAACTGCATTATACACAGCATGCTCTGACAGTTAATCACTGCCCCTGTGCACAACATGGTCAAAGCAATCAATCTTTCATCAAGAGGTGAGAAACTGAAGTGTTTCTCTTCCATACTGTTTCCCTTATTTGGCTGCTAACCAAAAAACATTTAGAACCTTTTACGAGTTTGTTGTAGTGTTATAAAGTCTTTGTTGCCCCATTGAGACGGATTTACAGCTGAACACTGAATGCCAGGCCCAAGTTTACGATTGTTTGCTATAGCCACACGTCACGTCGAACTAATTAGCCCTGGACTTGATGCATGGGAGCAGCGTAATGAAACGTGTGACAGAGAAACGCTCCACTAGTCAACTATCAGCTCCGACACGCAACATACAGTCAGTGTGCACCACACTCCTGAGAACAGGGGGACAGACAGTCATTCTTCATAATACAGTAATGTCTGTTTACAATAATCACAGCAGTGCGAGCAGCTCTCAATGGCACGGCAACATCCCAGGAAGTCAAAAGAACTGGGGATTCGCTGAAATGGGCTACAAACCAAACCAACAGCCCACCGTGACTGCTGGGATTCTCATGCTACAGGGACTGAGGAGAAAGGGCCAAATGTTATGTCACCCACATGTCCAGTGAAACAGGTGGCTCACGAGAACACTACAGAGAAGTCGCACCACAATACGATTTACATATCAGTAACTGCCATCATTCTCACGCAGCTAACAACCTGACCCAAGGGTCACGTTCTGCAGGAGGCTTCCAGACTCGACCTGGTCCAAAGTTCGCTGCCATTTGTCAAGAAAGCATTTGCTTAACCTTTAACTGCGCCAAGGGCAGGCCTGTTCTCCATCAAGGAGGTGACCTTTATTCGAAAATGGGAACCCAGAGGCGAACTGCGCTTTGTTTCCATGGCTCCGGTATGCACAGTCAGCTGACACGCAGAGGCATGTCCTTGGTGCCCATGGAGATGGAGATGGGGCCGGATTCCTTTGTTCAGTGGAAATGAGTACAAAACAGAAACAGTATCCAGCCATGAACTGAGTCTTGAACAGCCAGTGTAACCTGAAATGTCTACTGGAAACAAGCCTAGTCATATATTTTAACAGCACCAACCAAGGCCACTCTTTTTAATGCCAGCTTCCCAGACTGGGAGACTTTCAGTAAAGATGTTTCTTTCAGTACAGAAATTTGTTCAGTGAAGGAAATGTGTTTGTTGTGTGCCTGTAATTGTACGTGCAGATTCAGAAAAGAAACACATGTTCTTACATAAGTGAAGTGTGTCTTTTGGTTGTCTTTTCATTCCGTTTGTACGATGGCGAGAAGATCCATCACATTTGCGTTTTCTAATGTTCTGGAGCTTTTACCTGAACGTATGTGGTATTTTATGCTGTTCAGTCATTCAAAGCAACTTGGTGTTATACTTGGTGTTATACTTGGTGTTATACTTGGTGTTATACAGGTGTTATACAGGTGTTATACAGGTGTTATACAGGTTGCAGTAGATGGATGAACTCTCCCCTTTGCTATGGGTTTTCACCATTGGCTGCTGGTAGCACCTGTACACTGATATGGTTGTCGAAAAGTGTCATATGAAGGTAGGTGCTTCCTATTGGAAACAAACAGGGCGTACTCACACTAGGGTCTGTGATCCGGGCCCAGGCATGGTTCCCTGCCGAAGCACGGTTCGTTTGGCTAGTGTGAGTGCTCCAACCGTGCCCGGGCCCGGATCACGTGCTCGGGCCCGCTTGAAGAGGTGGGCCAGGGCACGATTCATGTGGACTTGGGCACGGTTTGCTTCTAGTGTGAGCGCTATCCGTGCCAGGGCCCGCTTGGTGCCTCGTCTGATTGGTTCATTTCGCTGGAACTCAAACATGACGTCAGTGACGCGACGCTCACGTTAAACAGTCATAGCGGCAAAGCCATTAGCAGACAATCGTTGTGTTAAATTATCGATAAATCTGTGCTTGCACCGTGTTTCTGCACTCCCAAAACGACTCCAAAAATACAATAAAAAGAGAATCGTGAACTCCATAGTGTTGTGCGAGTGCGCTTTTTTCCAAATAAAGTCACGTTGTGATGACGTAAGCGTGCTTGGGCCGGGTTGATGAAGCAAGTGTGAGTGCAGGCTAGAGGGGGAGTGGGGAGGGGGGATAACCGGGCCCCAGCACGGAACCAGCAAACCGTGCCTAGTGTGAGTACGCCCTTAGTTTCGTAATGAACAATGAATTGTGCAAAGCTAATTTTGTTTGGTGGTTTTCTTTTTGGGTATTTCCTTTTTTTTCATTTTTGGTATTTTCTTTGTTTATTTTGCTTTTGTTATTGTCTGTAGGAGAGACATGTAGTTGTCTCATTAATTTCATGTTTTTCTTTATTTTTGTATTTATTTTTCAGGTATATTGGCGGTACTTTATATGTGGTGTCTTATATGGCATGGTATGCTTAATCTTTTGCTTAATCTTACCTGACATTGCTTGTGTGTTGTAAAGCATCTCAGCACCGAGGTTTCCTCTTTCTTCATCTCACTCCTCCTATTTACCTCTTGCAGTGGTATGTTGCAGTATCTGAGATTAGGTGCAGGTTATACTGAGTCGTGTTACAGGTGCTGCAGTGCTGCGTGGTCTCTGGCCCAGGAATGCTGGTGTTACGGTTCCTGTCTACTACCCCTCTTGTTTTGATTTATATTTCCTGATTTCCCTTTGTACTCTTATTTTGAAATTCATTGAGTCTGGTTTCAGTGTTTTTCCTTCCCTCCTTCATTAGTAATCCCAGGTGTTTGTACTTTACATTTACATTTACATTTACATTTATGGCATTTGGCAGACGCCCTTATCCAGAGCGACTTACATTTTTAATCTCATTTTTTATACAAGTGAGCAATTGAGGGTTAAGGGCCTTGCTCAGGGGCACCTCAGTCATATCCTCAGGTCTGGGAATTGAACCCGGGACCCTTCGGTCACAAGACCAGTTCCCTAACCACCAGGCCATGACTGCCCTTGTACTTGGTTTTCCTTGATTTCCCCTGTATTTAATCCCTGGTTTCTGTGTAATCTGTGCTGATCATTGTTGTTGTTACATCCCTAAGTCGGTTCTTGTTGGTTTTGTTTAGTTTTATTAAATATGAATGACTCGCTCATGGATTTGACCCTTGCCTGTTTATATGACCCTGATTTTGGATTGCCCTTCAAAACACCTCGCTCTGCTCAGCACGTGTCCACCTCATCACTTCCAGACAGTTACAGCTGGGTGATTGCTCCATGTCAAGAACTCTCTACCTACTTGCGGTTTTTTTTATTGCATGTTTAAACTGTGATTTTAAACTATTTTTGAATAAAGTTGTCACTTCATGTTTTAACTTAACTATATTAAAATGGTAATAAATGGTACCATGAGCAGTTTCACATCTCAATATTTTTTAATGTACCTGACGGTAATTGGTTGTCACTTCCTAGGGTGAAATTCCCCACGTGGCGTAGTTGGGCACCACTGCCCGCACTCCTCCGTGCCTCTTCAAATACAGTCTGAAGATCCTCTGATGCTCCTGAACTCAATCACAAACTGCTATACCATCAGTTTCCTGAACTAGACGCAACAGGAAATCTACCGGAAGTTGTGGATCTTGCCCGAACATCTGGAGAGAAGGAGACTCCCCTATAGACTGATGTATAGAAGAACTATAGATCAAATGAGGCAAATAATCAGGCCAATGGTTTTTCTGTTCCTGGGACAATGTAGGCAGAATTGCTCACACTACCTTGTGGATAGTGTGGGGTGGTAGAGTCTTCTGCACTCCATACAACTCAAAGCATTGGTGAACGAGTGCACCAGCGAAGTTCTGACCACACACTGAAGACGTGTTGGGATGCTGCATAGAACAACTCCTTAATTATTATTGTAAAATTAGAATTCTGTTTTTTATTTTATAATCACTAATTTGGTTGCTATTTTTTTATATGCAGACCTTTCATATATACCGGTAGTTAAAAAATGATTTAGATTTTTAAATTTCACAGCCCTCCTTTATCTTTTAGAACAAAATATAGCAGATGTTCAACTGAAAGAGGAGAATATTGTATCCAGAAAAATGTCAGTTTTGTTAGAAAAATACTTTTTGGAGAAAAATACAGATACAAAATTTATCTGGAAAACATTTGTGTCATAACAGCCATTACAACTATAAAGTGATTTGCGACTGCAGTGTCACTCAAATATTTGGGACTTGACTTGGACTTGAGACCAAAGACTTGAGACTTGACTTGGACTTACATAAAATTGTGATCATCTCTGGAATCCACAGAATTACAGCACATATGATTAAGGTTCAAGTTCCTATTTGCAATTCAATCGTTGACTGAGTCAGAATATTTTCTTAAATGTGTACATCTCATCAAAGCAACTGAATATTACTCATTCAGTCAAGGGTATTCTCAAGAGCTTTACACTATGTTTTTGTTATACTTGTGCTATAAATATATTCTGTCAGCAGTTCTTGAAATCTAAAAATGAAATTAAGAGAAAGACGTCAAATGAAGGCAGTGGGGAAAAGCCTGGGGGGTGTGGTGGGCGGGGTCAGCGTCTGAGGCCTGAAAGAGGAAAGAAAAGTCTCTTGGCTTGTCTTCTGTCACTTCCTACTTCTGTATACTGCCAGTGCTCCAAACAACAGTTAGGAAAGTGCAATTCTCCATGCAGAGAATCCCTGTTCTTAATGAATTCAGTATCAGTGTGCACCAGACTGTTACCATGCGGTTCTGAAATAGATATTGTGTGTCTGGTGATGGAAATCATGAACGGAATGGTCCAGTGATGCAACAAGATAATGTTTTTAATGAATTAATCCTGTTTATATTTCTTAACATCAGTTTGGATTGCAATGCAGTTCCTGGTAGGTTTATTTTTAACATATTGCATTGACCCATCCCATTGGTCGTAAGTCAATAAGAGTTTATCCAATATGAGGATGAGACAAACCCAAAACATAACTCAAATGAATGTTATCTATGACAGAACCCATGCCTGGGAATAAATAATGGTTTAAAATTTCTGATGCAGGACAGTGTCGGGTGATGGATTTGTGACATGTGCACAAAATTCAAGCAAGGATTTGATGAGAAGCTTTGAGGGTGTCTAAGAGGAATTATCTGCTGAGGCAGAGAAAGATAGTCACTCTAAAATATTATATTTTTTATTGTCAAGTCGATTCAAGGCTTTGAAATAATAGCACTCACCCAACAAAAGTGGAAATATTAATTGCAGCATTGGCAAGCATGTATCAGATCATAAAAACTGGTCAGCCATTTTATAAATCTGTTTGGACATGCAGGTTACTGATATTGAACATCCTGGCTAGAGTTGTCCATCAAAATACATGAATTGTTTATATTTTATAATAACACTTGATTTTATCTCCAGCTAAGGTCTTCAGAAGCTGAACTGTCTCTGCCCATGGAGCTCTAAGAGCATCTGGCTTCTTATCTCTACTGAGGCAAACATCATCCTCACTAATTTCATTTTCTAAGACAAAGAAGTGAAGAACAACTCCTGTATTCAGTGAACTGCCAAAGTCAAGCAGATGAACTCTGAGCTTTAATACAGCTATGTTACATCATGGAGGATGTAATTATGGGAATAAGAATCTCTGTAAAGCTCTAGATAAAAAGAAATATATCCAAGGGAAGTTGTCTCCCTGGTAACACTGAACAGCCTAAACAATCTTTGTATCTTTGTGTGTGTGTGTGTGTGTGTGTGTGTGTGTGTGTGTGTGTGTGTGTGTGTGTGTGTGTGTGTGTGTGTGTGTGTGTGTGTGTGTGTGCGTGTGCACTCATTGAACCCAGACTAGGACTTTTAGGAACCCATACTTACTTGTTCTAATTGCTTATTTGGTTCCTGTTGTGCTATTGGGCAAGAGGAGATGGGCTATTTTGAGTCTTGGTCCCTCTCAAGATTTCATGTTCATCCTCTTTGGACATTTCTCCTTCTTGCCTAGGGTGACCAGACACCCTCTTTTATGTCCTCTTTTACCTGGATGAATTTCACAAACTTCCAGCATTTTGTTTTACTCAAGCTTACATAGAATTTCAAGAGGTGTTTCCTTCACAAACCAGACCCTCCACTGCTGTGTTTGGTTCACCTGAGTGAGTCAGATGGTTCACATCTCGAGTCAGTGCAGCTTCACTACGGAACTGAAACAAGTCACAACCCAATCCAATGTCTGTCTTTCTGGGAGTGACTGATTGACTGTGAGAAAATGGCTTCAGTGTAACCGCCTTTCCCCCATCACCGAAATCCACTGCTGTGTTGGTATCTGCTCAGGAGACAGGAGACCCTCCACTTGCTTTCCTAATCTCAGCTCTACCACTGCCTGTACTGCGTTGAGGTCCCAGACTAGGATGCGTGGTAAAAAAAAATGTTATAAATGTGAAAAATTATCACAAAAGCAAGCAAAAGTTAGAAGGCTTTGTGTTCTGCTGTGCAGTGCATCGCGTGTTCCAGAAGAACACCCTCCGAGCGCTTGGTGCACTATACAAGCTCAACCACCCACACTCCCCCAGAACCTCCTGCCCCCCACCACTGTAAATCAACATACTGAGCTGGCTGGGATTTTTTCATGCTGTTTGGGAAGCAGCGTGTTCCTGTCCCTGCCCTGACTCTGTGCTGAAGTGCTAGGTGAATGTTACTGCTCTATTAATTAAATGGAGGGGTTGCTCATGACGAATATCAAAATTGATATAAACGAGATCTAATGTACAGAGACCTTATGCAAAGTGCTTACCTCCTGACAGCTGCGGCTTCTGACTCACTCTGATGGCTTTCATAGTCAGAGTTGGACCGCTCCAGTCAGACTGTGTTGATGACTGTGTTGGTGACAGTGTTGGTGACTGTGTTGGTGACTGTGTTGGTGACAGTGTTGGTGACTGTGTTGGTGACAGTGTTGGTGACAGTGTTGGTGACAGTGTTGGTGACTGTGTTGGTGACAGTGTTGGTGACTGTGTTGGTGACTGTTTGGTGACTGTGTTGGTGACAGTGTTGGTGACAGTGTTGGTGACAGTGTTGGTGACAGTGTTGGTGACAGTGTTGGTGACAGTGTTGGTGACTGTGTTGGTGACAGTGTTGGTGACTGTGTTGGTGACAGTGTTGGTGACAGTGTTGGTGACAGTGTTGGTGACTGTGTTGGTGACAGTGTTGGTGACAGTGTTGGTGACTGTGTTGGTGACAGTGTTGGTGACTGTGTTGGTGACTGTGTTGGTGACAGTGTTGATGACTGTGTTGGTGACAGTGTTGGTGACAGTGTTGGTGACTGTGTTGGTGACTGTGTTGGTGACTGTTTGGTGACAGTGTTGGTGACAGTGTTGGTGACAGTGTTGGTGACTGTGTTGGTGACAGTGTTGGTGACTGTGTTGGTGACAGTGTTGGTGACTGTGTTGGTTCCACAGTCACATCAGACCTGTATGAGCTCCTTTTGTAGCCGTTTTGTATAATCTCTCCTTAAAGCCGTTTCGTTCATTTCCCCTTCTTCTCATCAGAACCGTCACTGCACCTTTTCTGTCTATTGCACTAAATTAGATCCCGATACTTTAGAACATTCAGGCCCAGAATTGTCATGCTGATTATTCATTAAAAATCAAAGTGGTTATTTTGTTAGTTATTTGTAAAGGAAAGAGTAAACGCAAAAATAAAACGAGTCTTAAAAAAGCATTTGAATGACAGTAGTTGAGGTGGACCGGAACTACACTCGAATAGCACGAGTTCCCTTTCGGAGCAGAATCCTGACGCACTTCACACACTTCCTGTTTATACTGCGCTCTGACAGTCATTCATTTGAGTGTTTTGCAGAATAAACATCGAGACGTTTCATGTAGTTTCGCCAGGTGACTGCAGACATGATTCCCTACACTGTCAACATTAAACTAGCCGCACGGACACTGACCGGGACTCTCAATTTACAGAACAAAACTGCAGTAGATTGGTGAGTAATATTAGCTAGCACAGCGGCTAAACGCTTCGTCCTGATGTGTTTTACATTTGACACCAGCCGAACCGAACCGAGCCGAACTGTCGCTCATGGAGATGTTGTCACGGACTAGTTCATTAGTTTAATGGCTGAAATATCTCCCCCTGTGAGTGGCGTGCAGGACAGAGTCACGTTAATAACACAGAGTTAATAACACACCTGTGTTCATGTCGGGGACATCTGAGCGAATCAACCCAGTTCAGATTCATTTGACACTTTTTACTGTGTCGTATATATTATGTTACTAGCAAAATAACTGAGTGATTGTACTTGCATTAATCTAGCTAGCTCGCTAAATATGTTGTGAATCATTGATGTTGTTTTTCAGCTGGGTGATGGCACACAGACGGTAGAGACCCTGTCTGATGAGGATGTTGTTGTTGTTTGTTGTTGTTGTTGTCCATCCTCAGCCATCAGACTGGTGACTCTTCCTCACCACCAGTTCACCACATCATCATGCCGTGTTCAGGTGTTAAGGGGACTGCTTGTATGTGGACAGTTCTCCTAGGTGGGCTGTTGCCAGCGCTTTAGGTGACAGACGTGGCTGTAGGTTGGTGTTGGTCCGTGCGCTATTGTCAAATCTCGAAGGAAGTAAGAATATGACAGTAGGGACTGCCTTTTATTTTCAGAACAGTTTAAATGTTTCTGTTTTTGAAATGCAAAATATCCTGTGTCTTGGAACACATTCAACAATATAATTTTGAAATTGTGCAATTACTACAACAGAAACAATACAGTTTAGTAAAAAAATGAGTGGGCAGGAATCCTTGTCAGTTCACCTTCTTCCACTGGTCTAAATGTCTGCTGCCAGTAACCCAAGACTAATACAAAATATACACATTTGAGTGGAAATTGCAGTGCAGCATTTGCAGCTTTATTGCAGTGATGACAGCCGAAGGTGCACTAAACTGTTCATCAGTCTTCATCCAGCCGTGTTGAACACAACACCGTGACTCCTGCTACTAATACAAATATTAATAATGTGCTGTTAAATGGAACTTACCATTTGGCTGCCAAAATTAATTTTGATCATTAAAGCAGATGCCATGGAATTAATAATACACGCCCGCCCACCCATATTTTGCAGTTAATATTGTTAATGTAGGGGAGTTTCTTCCCAGCATGTGTCTGTATGTTGAGGTAGTTACAATGTCAGTGTGGTACACACTCAAGGTTTCTAGAGGATGGTTCAGACAATAGTCCTTCATCAACTTCATATTTGCTAAATCCTTGAGTGCCTTAAAGAACAAATGCTACTTACAAACTTCCATCTTTATCAGTGGACATTAAAGGTTTATACACTCTTATCCCTAAGAAAGATAGTTTGAAAGCTTTATAAAGCAGTTTCATGAAGCATGTCCTGAGAAGATACATCCCAGACATTTGTTTTTAATGCTGCTGGAACTTATTTTTAATTCCAAACTCCATTAGCTTTCTTTCTAAGTATTACGCACAGATGAATGAGGTTAGAATGGCTACAAAAATGAAGCTACGCTGTATAAACCACTTTGTTGGATATATTGTGAATCACATTTTTTTTTTATAATTCACTGCACCCACACTTAATCTTTCTGAGATACATTGATGTCATTTTTGGTACAGCTGCACACACATTGGAAGAGCTCCAACTGTTTATTTCTTTCTTGTCCAACTTTCACCCGTCTCTGGAATAAAATGGACAAAGCAAGATATTCTGGTGTAAATACCATCTGATATAAACCCACAAATGCTCATTCTTATTTAAAATACAACTCTTCACATTTCATTCCAGAAAAGTATGGAAATGTGAAAATATTTTCACAACTGCATATTTCCTAAGGAAGTGATAGATAATGCCCTAATGAATGCACTAGTTTTATAAAAATCGAATTCCAAGACAACACGCATTCCTTTTAAGTTAACTTATCATCCTACAAAAAATAATGTAAGAGTAATATACTTTCTCACTAGTATTACTCTACGATGATGCAATGACTACATCAATTTTTAAGGAGCTGCTAATCTCCTAGACGAGACAAAGCCTCACACATCATAACTGTGATAGCCTGCAATTGTTCTCGATGTGGTACATAAAATTGTATTAACACTGCACTAAAATAACCTGCCCTAAAGGATCAGTCGTTATCAGCAGTTCCTCATAATGCATCACTGAAGGAGTCGTCTATTGTTTTGCATGAGGTGTAATTAACTGTACAACATTGAAAGTAGGAGAGGTCAAGGTGTTGTTGAACACATTCACACCATCAGAACTAAGGATTTGTTATTTCCAGCGGCAAGAACCTTTATTCATAATGGTCAATAAAGTATTTGTTTACATTGAAAGTTGCTGTGGAAGCACTGAAGAAACTTCTGGATTTACCTCAGATCTTAAGAACACCATGGAATGTATTTTGATTTAGTAATCTACTATTTATAATTTAAACATCTATTAGGTTAGACATTAACTGCTTTCACCTCTTAGTGTTTCAGAAGTGCTGTGCTTGCAAGCTGACATGTCTGAAATGTCCCATTCCTTTGGAAACAATGTCAACTGTGTTAACATTTTTTTAGCCTATACTAACAGATTAATTCATGTGACAATTTTAAAGTAAGGATTTAAAAGCCCTTGTATTCATAATATTCTAGAAACAATGTTCCAGAGTTTGGGACCTGTAAAAGAAAATAAATATTTCTTCCATCTTCCAGTCAAAAGATTTGAAGGAATTGAAGGAACCAGGATTAATCCTGCCTCAGAGAAGTGAAGCTGTCAAGATTTTGAGCTATGTGAGCAACAGACCATTAAGGGCGCTTAGCTGTGGTGGCACAATAAAAGCATCCAGATCTAGGATTAAGCCACCTTATCTACAGTAGACATAGGACCTAACGTTTGTATTTGCATTTTAATCATCATTTAGATGTTTTCTAGTCATCTAGATTAAGACTCTCCTATATAAATATGTGTGAAATTAAAGTCACCATTATGTTTGTCCAGTCCAGTGGGATTTATATCAGGAAGGACAGCAACAGGCCCAAAGCAGAACCTTGTGGGACATATATTATAAAATTCCCATGTATACTGTCACCAAACCAAGAAATGAGTTAAAATATCAGGTTTAGTAGTGTCCCATAGAGTTCAACAGCATTTAAGTACAGTTTGGTTGGTCTAGAGGACAGAATCAGGTTAACACCTCATTATATCCAATAATACTTATTTTTTCAGATAGTTCTGGGACATGGGCCTTCCTGACGGATGATCAATAATTGTTGCTTCTAGATAATCAGGAATAGCTGGCAGTCTGTTCTTTAGTGTGGCTCTCTAAGATCTCTGTGTTCTTACTGAAGGAGACTAAAACCTTGTTAATAAGGACTGGGCGAGTCTGACACTGAAATGATCATTTGTGATCATTTGTGAAATGATCTACATATTGAATTTGAAATAATGCAATATTATTATCATTGTTTTCTATCAAATCTGAAAGTCACATTGCATCAAGTTTCTAATTAATGGCTGAGCAGAGATCAGAGATTGGAGATATTCCACTCATCAGTCAGCTAATCAAGTTACAACACCCTTCTAAGCAAGCTGGTGAAATATATTTACAAGGTTATCTGTAATGGAAATAGTGTCTAGTCCCAAAAACAATTCCCATCTGTAATGCACAGCGAAAAACGATGTGTGCAACTTTACTTCAGGAAGACCAGAATCGAGTGGCGTCTGTGACATTGTGTGTAACACCGGCGGATTTGTGACTGGGCTGAATTGTTGCCCTAAAAGAGCCGCTTTGATCTTTACCTCAGTATTGATATCACATTTCATTCTAGATTTGTCACTACACAAATGGAGGGCTAGATGCAAGAACGTTGTGCAAGTTTAGTAGTGGATTCAATTACTTTTCGCCATTATGAGTCGATTAGTTTCATGGGTAGCTCAACACTGGGTTATGTGGTTAACAGGCTCATTGGCTTTTCTATATCTTGACATTTCCAGTATACAGTTGTGATCAAATTTATTCAACCCCCACTGAAATAAAGTGTTTTGGCCAGTTTGACATTGATTTTGATCATTTCAGTCATCTTATTTACAATTATATCAAAGAGGCACTTATAAATTAGACAAACATAACATAATATTTATGATGGAATAACCACAAATGTCTTTACTGTGCTCACATCATTATCAGTTTTATTCAACCCCCTAGTGACATTATTTTTTAGTACTTAGTACAACATCCTTTTCCAGTTATGACAGCTTTCAAGCGTGAAGCATAGCTTGACACAAGTGTCTTGCAGTGACCTATGGGTATCTTAGCCCATTCTTCATGGGCAAAAGCCTCCAGTTCAGTCACATTCTTAGGCTTGCGCACTGCAACTGCCTTCTTTAGGTCCCACCAGAGGTTCTCAATTGGATTTAAGTCTGGTGATTGCGATGGCCACTCTAGAATGTTCCAGCCTTTCATGTTCAACCATGCTCTAGTGGACTTGGATGTGTGCTTCGGATCATTGTCCTGTTGGAAGGTCCAACGTCTCCCAAGCCGCAGGTTTGTGACTGACTCCATCACATTTTCCTCCAAGATCTCCTGGTACTGAAGGGAATTCATGGTACCCTGCACACGTTGAAGCTTTCCTGTACCATTAGAAGCAAAACAGCCCCAAAGCATAATTGATCCCCCGCCATGCTTCACAGTAGGCAAGGTGTTCTTTTGTTCATAAGCCTGGTTCTTCCTTCTCCAAACATAGCGCTGGTCCATTGTCCCAAACAGTTTCATCTGACCACAGTACACTGTTCCAAAACCTTTGTGGCTTGTCCACATGACTTTTGGCATACTGCAGTCGACTTTTCTTGTTCTTTGGAGTCAGCAAGGGGGTGCGTCTGGGCGTTCTGGCATGGAGGTCTTCGTTATGCAGTGCGCGCCTTATTGTCTGAGCTGAAACTTCAGTGCCCACATCTGACAGGTCTTTTTTCAGTTCCTTAGCAGTCACGCGGGGATTTTTCTCCACATTACGCTTCAGGTAGCGCACAGCAGTCGCGGTCAGGATCTTCTTTCTGCCACGACCAGGTAACGTTTCCACTGTGCCCTTTAACTTGAACTTGCGAATGATACTTCCGATAGTGTCTCTTGGAATATTTAACAACTTCGCAATCTTTTTATATCCATTGCCATTCTTGTGAAGAGCAATAACCTCTTCTCTTGTCTTCTGGGACCATTCTCTTGCCTTCACCATGCTTGGAAACACACCAGTAGATGTCTAGAAGGAGCTGAGTATCACAGTCCTTTTAAATCTGCCTGATTGGTGCTTATCATGCTTGATTGCTGCTCGTTGACATCCACAGATGTTTTCAATACCTGATGGAAAACACTGGAATGAACCTCTGTTCTTAGGAGTGGTAGTCGTAAAGGGGTTGAATAATTGTGTCAATGAAGAAATCACAAAAAGGCCATTTAATACTTTATGACAAAAAAAATTGATGCTATCTTAGTTGCATTTAGTTCTTTAACAAGTCCTTGTAAGATTTCAATATGAACACAATTACAAATGTGCACTGAATTCCATAAAACCCTTCGCAGCATTGGGGGTTGAATAAATTTGATCACAACTGTAGTGTAGCTGGGACTCTGCCGCATGTATGGCATTTGTTTTAGAGAAAGAGGTGCTGCTTCTAACGCCCTTTTCTCTCCGGTGTGTTGTGAACTCATTCAGCTGATGGCTCTAGAATGATAGCACTCATGAAAAAGATAGATTCTTTGCCTGAAGCATAACAGAATTACAGATATGTGTTGTGTGAGCTCTCTGTGAGCTTTTGCTTACAAACTCAGCAAGGTGTGTGTTTTTTCCCCTTGTAATAGCAAAACACCATATACATAGAATATCACACATGCACACATCACATTAGTAATTCATTCAATCCCACTGTAAGATTCCTGTTCATTTTTACTGGACACAGTAGTGAACCTAATGAAAAAATATTTCCAGAATTGAACAGTATGGTTATCCTGATAATCCTGCGTAGCATTATGTGAAGTCTGCTTTTACTACGCAGCTGTGTACTACGATGCTTCACTGATGCCATGGGAGCGTGCTTGGAGAATACAGTAAGCTGTAACACCAGTTAGCTCAAAGCATTTGTAGTCTCACGAGCAGAATTTCTCTGCTGGTGTCTCTGTGGGGGCTTGTGTTTATTTTGAGCTCAGCCTCTGGTAATGTGCACTGCAGGGAATCCGTCTCAGGCAAATGCAACTTGACGCAAAGAAAGCAAAGCAAATTCATCACCATTCATTCCTTCATACTGTAGGCTAACTATTGAAACATCTTTCACTTGGTCGCTTTGGTGTGTCGATGCTCATGAGTGCATATTTACACCGAGTTTGTTTTTAACTAATCATGTGGTTCTTGTTTTACTGTGTATCTTTCATCATTAACTTCCCATCATATGTCAGGTTATGCATTTGAGGACAGTGAACCTTATTTCTGCAGAACCTCCATTATTGCTTACTCTGTTAAAGAAGGTAGACAATATTGTGTCTCCTAGCTGAGCGGCCCTGTCCTGCAGACCGACTTGGTTAGCGGTGTCACAGTGGAACCAACAGAACCACAGTGACAGTAGAATTTCTCAACAGGCATCAGTGTCATATATTTCTTTCTTTCCATTAAATATTTATCTGTTTTTCTCACAGTGCTCAGGAGTTTGGAGTAGGGGCGGTGGGTGCCTGCTATGCTTTGTCTGTCTGTTTCCTCTCTCCATTTGTCTCCTCCCTAATACTCTCCCTCTCTCTCTCCCTCACTCCCTCTCTCTCTCTCTCTCCCTCACTCCCTCTCTCTCTCTCTCTCTCCCCCTCACTCCCTCTCTCTCTCTCTCTCTCTCTCTCCCTCACTCCCTCTCTCTCTCACTCCCTCTCTCTCTCTCTCTCTCTCTCTCTCTCTCTCTCTCCCTCTCTCTCTCTCTCTCTCTCTCTCTCTCTCCCTCTCTCTCTCTCTCTCTCTCTCTCTCTCCCCCCTCACTCCCTCTCTCTCTCTCTCTCTCTCTCCCTCACTCCCTCTCTCTCTCACTCCCTCTCTCTCTCTCTCTCTCTCCCTCTCTCTCTCTCTCTCTCTCTCTCCCTTCCTCTCTCCCTCCCTCAGGGGCTGGCAGGGGCTGATTGCCCAGGGATGTCATTCCAGCATCCTCATCATTGATCCGAAGACGGCCCAGACTATTCAGGTCTTGGAGCGACACAAAGCCAATGTTGTCAAGGTGAGTTTTCAAAAGAGGCCAGCGCTCTCATCACTTACCCAGAGAAATACTCAACATTGATTAACGCGAGGGAAATCCCCCCAGGATGAAGGGCGTGTAGAATAACAAACCCAACATGGCTAGACGTGAGAATGGATTAGCCATAGTTCCCTGCCATAGACCTGCTTGCTCCTAAATGCATCATAATTCATAAATAATTGTAATTAGTTTCACACTTCTGGTTTGTCTTTAGGCCAGTTAATGTTTGTTTTGGAAGTGTATCAAAGGGCACACCATCTGAATTGTCCTGGAACTTGCAGACACAAAACCAGCACAAGCCTGTATCTAAGTGGGCTGAAATAAGTTAGGATTTCATTTTGTTTGGATAAAAAATAAATAAATTTTTTTTTTTCCAGGTTATTTTTGATATTTTTCATAATTTTTCCCACGATCCTATGACTTATAAGCAGACACTTGACAGGTGGCATACTGGTTTTGATGAGATATTTCCTGTAGTGATCTACACTCTGTTTGAAATGGCCTGGTGCATACACTTGCGGTTTCTTTAGGCACACCTAGCTGGGTGCACATGAACACGTCATGACAAAGCATATAATACAGCAGCCATTTAAACCTGACAGAACCGGTCGTTTTCTGACCAAAGAACCCAAAGAAAGGAGATGACTAACACACAAAGGATGACTTCCATAGATTGGCAGACTATAGCTGTACATCCACAACATGTTTTAGAGAGGTGTATTTCTAATAGAAAAGTGCCTTTTTATGTGTGTTTAGCACGAGAAAGGACGAGAAAGGCCATTTTTCTTTGTGTTATCTAGAGTTGCTAGGCTAGTATCCCTCTGGTTTTTGTTCCCTCCTTTAATAGTTCACTTGGAATTCACAATCCCCTAAATTCACACTCTCCTAACTTCATACTCCTCTAACCTCACTAGAAGAGAGGAATCATACACTTTAATTGGCAAAAAAGGAAAGAGCAAAATATGACCCCTTTACTAAAGCTGCTTATATACAGCTGATCACTTTAAAACAAACTCTTCCTTCTTTAACCATCAGTTGAGAGAATCTCCATTATACTGTGGTACATAAAACATTAAACCCAAAACATTAGTTTTAGAGCCTTAGAAAATTGGCTAATCTAAATGGCTGCCAACCTGATAGTGATCTATCTATTTGCTTAAGTTCTTGCATCTTCCTTTGATTGTGCTTTTTGCGCTATCCAGTTAAGCAAATTAAAATGGGATCTAATGATGGGTTCTCAGACCAGTATGGCAGCACTCTCCAGAGAGCTGCTGTGGTGATGTTTCCGCTGGTGGTGGTGGTGGTGCGGGAGGGGGAAGAGGAGGTTCTCATCAGCAGTGCGTGGTATTCTGTCGAGGTGGATATGCGTGGCTGATACTGGAGTGCTGGCCTTATGAGTAATGGCTCATAAACAACTGCGTTTTTCAGAGGCAGTGCCCGGCCCCCCAAACGCCCCCCCGGCCCCCCTCCCGGCGCACTTTAATCTTGTAAACCGTGTCTGCTGCCATGCCGGCTCATTCCTGAATCCGAGCCCCAAGGTAAACCAGTGGGCAAAGGATGAGAAGCTTCAAGACTTGGTACTCACTAAGCTCTGGATGGCTACAGGACGCTACTCAGCCTCCAAGGAGGGGTTGGGTTAAAAACCGCTAATGCTGCTAGCACCAAAAATAAGTTAGAAACCACCAATTAGCATGATGTTTCCACAAATTAGGCACTAATCACTAATTGACAATGTAAGAAAATTCGACTAACGGTTCATTTTAAGCCGTTGCGTGTGTTCTCCAGTATTTATGGCTGCTTCAGCTCTATCACAACATTCTGCTTTGCTAGATTCAGTGGCTGCTTCCTGCTAGCGGCAGCACTGTTAAGACGTGTGTTCCCCGTGCTGTGTTTAGGTGAAATGGTCCAGAGAGAACTACCACCACAACCTCAGCTCACCGTACGCCCTGCGGCTGGCCTCGGCCGACGCAGTAGGCAAGATCATCGTGTGGGACGTGGTGAGCGGCGTGGCCCACTGTGAGATCCAGGAGCATACCAAGCCAATCCAGGGTGAGACGCGGCTGGACGCCCCTAATGACCAGCGAGGCCTGCTGTGTGCCTCAACCATCACACCATCGTGAATGTCCTCTGTAATGACGGCCAGACTGTTAATGTGAACAGGCAGTGTGGTGGAAGGTTGGAGCATAATCTAGATTCAAATGTTTTGCAGCCAAGTTATGAAATCAAGACTGAATCAGTGTTCTATCCGTTTGTCTTCTGGTCTCTGGAAACATATCTGTCCACCTGCACTTGCTTTCTCCTACACTTCCATCTCTATCCTCTATTCAGAGTTGCAGCGAGAGAGAAAACCTCTCCAATCTCATGAATATGACTGCAATCTCATGAATATGTTAAATATGTCTTATCTGATGTGAAACTAACAGTGCTGGTTGCTCCTCTGGCCTGGTCTCCCACATGCGTTCACCAGACATGGACTGGCTGTGGAACCAGGATGCTTCGCGGGACCTGCTCCTGGCTGTGCACCCCCCCAACTACATAGTGCTGTGGAACGGAGACACAGGGACCAAACTGTGGAAGAAGAGCTACGCTGAGAACATCCTCTCCTTCTCCTTTGACCCCTTTGACCCCGCCAACCTGGCCTGTGAGTTTCCAGAAGCGTGCCTTTAGAGAATTCGTTTTTTAGAGACCAGAGTTACCTTAAGTTAGTTTCTTAGTCTCGGTTCACTTAATCAGCTTAATAAGGCTGGGGACAAAATAATGTCCCGTTCTTACTCCTGTTTTATCTGACTGAGCTTACTGTTTTCCTTTATTTGTATTGTGTTTTTGCAGTACTGACCAGTGAGGGCATCGTCTTCATCACAGACTTTTCCCACTCAAAGCCTCCAGGCAGCGGTGGTAAGAAGGTTTACATCGCCAGCCCCCACTCTAGCCCTGCTCACAGCAAACCGGCTGCCATACAGCCCACCGGTGCCAAGAAGGCCCTCAACAAGGTCAAAGTGCTCATCACCAACGAGAAGCCCACGTGAGTACTGCCACCGTTTACGAGGCAGTAGCTGGTGTACGTCTCAGTTTCATCGAACCCCTCAGTACCGTGAGCGCAGATCCAGACTGCTGAGCATGTCTACAATTACTGGAGGCTTTGGGGATTATTGAGCTTTGCTGGTTTTCCTCCCCTCCCTCTTAGTCCCGACCCCCGTCCTGCTCCACCCCTCTCTCTGTCCCGCCCGTACGCTCTCTTGACATGGGGTCGTTTTCTTTTTTAACGTCTCAATATACTCCGTCATGTCTCAACGTTTTCCGCGGTTGGTGTGGTTTATTTGCGGAACGTGTAGAGAGCAGCCTGCTGTTCATTAGCCCAGACACTGCTCATGTGTTAGTGGGAGGAGAGGATGTAGCACGAGGCACCAGGACTGTAAAAGACCTGCATTAGACCTTTCTAGAAGTGCCAGTGTGATATATGGCCTGACAGTACATGGGAATGCAAATGCTTCGAGTTTGATAAATGTTGGACTCCACTGACACCAGACAAGACAATGGAGGAAGATCGTTGGCTGCACGACTGCTGCTGTGGAGCAGTGCTGGTGTTTGGAGCAGTGTTGGGTGTTTGGAGCAGTGCTGGGTGTTTGGAGCAGTGCTGGTGTTTATAGCAGTGTTGGTGTTTATAGCAGTGCTGGTGTTTATAGCAGTGTTGGGTGTTTGGAGCAGTGCTTGTGTTTGGATCAGTGTTGGGTGTTTATAGCAGTGTTGGTGTTTGGAGGAGTGCTGGTGTTTGGAACAGTGTTGGGTGTTTGGAGCAGTGCTGGTGTTTGGAGCAGTGCTGGTGTTTGGAGCAGTGTTGGTGTTTATAGCAGTGTTGGGTGTTTGGAGCAGTGCTGGTGTTTGGAGCAGTGCTGGTGTTTGGAACAGTGTTGGGTGTTTATAGCAGTGTTGGGTGTTTGGAGCAGTGTTGGGTGTTTATAGCAGTGTTGGGTGTTTGGAGCAGTGCTGGTGTTTATAGCAGTGCTGGGTGTTTGGAGCAGAGCTGGTGTTTATAGCAGTGCTGGTGTTTAGAGCAGTGTTGGGTGTTTGGAGTAGTGTTGGGTGTTTATAGCAGTGTTGGTGTTTGGAGCAGTGCTGGTGTTTATAGTAGTGCTGGTGTTTAGAGCAGTGTTGGGTGTTTGGAGCAGTGCTGGTGTTTATAGCAGTGCTGTTGTTTGGAGCAGTGCTGGTGTTTATAGCAGTGCTGGTGTTTATAGCAGTGCTGGTGTTTAGAGCAGTGTTGGGTGTTTGGAGCAGTGCTGGTGTTTGTAGCAGTGTTGGGTGTTTATAGCAGTGTTGGGTGTTTATAGCAGTGCTGGGTGTTTATAGCAGTGCTGGGTGTTTATAGTAGTGCTGGGTGTTTGGAGCAGTGCTGGTGTTTATAGCAGTGCTGTTGTTTGGAGCAGTGCTGGTGTTTATAGCAGTGCTGGTGTTTAGAGCAGTGTTAGGTGTTTGGAGCGGTGCTGGTGTTTGGAGCAGTACTGGTGTTTATAACAGTGTTGGTGTTTGGAGCAGTGTTGGTGTTTGGAGCAGTGTTGATGTTTATAGCAGTGCTGGTGTTTGTTGCAGTGCTGGGTGTTTATAGCAGTGCTGGGTGTTTGGAGCAGTGCTGGGTGTTTGGAGCAGTGCTGGTGTTTATAGCAGTGTTGGTGTTTGGAGCAGTGCTGGTGTTTGGAGCAGTGTTGGTTTTTGGAGCAGTGTTGGTGTTTGGAGCAGTGTTGGGTGTTTATAGTAGTGTTGGGTGTTTATAGCAGTGCTGCTGGGTGTTTGGAGCAGTGTTGGGTGTTTATAGCAGTGTTGGTGTTTGGAGTAGTGTTGGGTGTTTATTAGGGCTGAACGATTTTGGAAAATAATTTAATTTCAATTTTTTATCTATAAATTGCGATTGCGATTTAAAATTGCGATATTTTCCCACTGTTTTCAGGAAACTCTGTTTCGGCATTTTTATACAGCTCAGATACAGGGTTAGCAACTTTTCAAGATCGCTTGGAGTGAGACTTGAACCTGGAGTGGGTGGCGAACGTAATTTGTTGTTATGGAAGGGGGGGGGGAATGGACTAAATGTAAGTATTATTATTATATCGTGATCGATCGATCGCCTGTGGTTGGTGCCAGAGCGAACTAGTAACTTTTTAGTCTAAGACACTCAATGCGTGGGAGTTGGCAACCCTGCAGGTATAACAACTTGGCTAAAATATGTGCGTGAGGGCATTTGGTAGCGCATATCCAGTGTGTTTAACAAAGCCATGAAGCCGGGCTTGTTCACTAATATTAACGGACATCATGTCTTTCACTATGAACTCCGTTACTGCCCGAGTTATTTCAGCGTGCCGCTTCCAATTATATCCATAAGGAGTTACACTTTCAAACGGTTCGGTCAGTGAACCCTGTCTGCTGGATCAAATGCAAATGCAAATGCAATTAATCGTTCAGCCCTAGTGTTTATAGCAGTGCTGGGTGTTTGGAGCAGTGCTGGGTGTTTATAGCAGTGCTGGGTGTTTATAGCAGTGCTGGTGTTTGGAGTAGTGCTGGTGTTTGGAGCAGTGTTGGGTGTTTGGAGTAGTGCTGGTGTTTATAGCAGTGCTGGTGTTTGGAGCAGTGCTGGTGTTTGGAGCAGTGCTGGTGTTTGGAGCAGTGTTGGGTGTTTATAGCAGTGCTGGGTGTTTATAGCAGTGCTGGTGTTTGGAGTAGTGCTGGTGTTTGGAGCAGTGCTGGTGTTTGGAGCAGTACTGGTGTTTATAACAGTGTTGGTGTTTGGAGCAGTGTTGGTGTTTGGAGCAGTGTTGATGTTTATAGCAGTGCTGGTGTTTGTTGCAGTGCTGGGTGTTTATAGCAGTGCTGGGTGTTTGGAGCAGTGCTGGGTGTTTGGAGCAGTGCTGGATGTTTATTGCAGTGCTGGTGTTTGTAGCAGTGTTGGGTGTTTATAGCAGTGCTGGGTGTTTATAGCAGTGCTGGGTGTTTATAGTTGTGCTGGGTGTTTGGAGCAGTGCTGGGTGTTTGGAGCAGTGCTGGTGTTTATAGCAGTGTTGGTGTTTGGAGCAGTGCTGGTGTTTGGAGCAGTGTTGGTTTTTGGAGCAGTGTTGGTGTTTGGAGCAGTGTTGGGTGTTTGGAGCAGTGTTGGGTGTTTATAGTAGTGTTGGGTGTTTATAGCAGTGCTGCTGGGTGTTTGGAGCAGTGTTGGGTGTTTATAGCAGTGTTGGTGTTTGGAGTAGTGTTGGGTGTTTATTAGGGCTGAACGATTTTGGAAAATAATTTAATTGCAATTTTTTATCTATAAATTGCGATTGCGATTTAAAATTGCGATATTTTCCCACTGTTTTCAGGAAACTCTGTTTCGGCATTTTTATACAGCTCAGATACAGGGTTAGCAACTTTTCAAGATCGCTTGGAGTGAGACTTGAACCTGGAGTGGGTGGCGAACGTAATTTGTTGTTATGGAAGGGGGGGGGGGAATGGACTAAATGTAAGTATTATTACTATATCGTGATCGATCGATCGCCTGTGGTTGGTGCCAGAGCGAACTAGTAACTTTTTAGTCTAAGACGCTCAATGCGTGGGAGTTGGCAACCCTGCAGGTATAACAACTTGGCTAAAATATGTGCGTGAGGGCATTTGGTAGCGCATATCCAGTGTGTTTAACAAAGCCATGAAGCCGGGCTTGTTCACTAATATTAACGGACATCATGTCTTTCACTATGAACTCCGTTACTGCCCGAGTTATTTCAGCGTGCCGCTTCCAATTATATCCATAAGGAGTTACACTTTCAAACGGTTCGGTCAGTGAACCCTGTCTGCTGGATCAAATGCAAATGCAAATGCAATTAATCGTTCAGCCCTAGTGTTTATAGCAGTGCTGGGTGTTTGGAGCAGTGCTGGGTGTTTATAGCAGTGCTGGGTGTTTATAGCAGTGCTGGTGTTTGGAGTAGTGCTGGTGTTTAGAGCAATGCTGGTGTTTAGAGCAATGCTGGTGTTTGGAGCAGTGCTGGTGTTTGGAGTAGTGCTGGTGTTTATAGCAGTGCTGGTGTTTGGAGCAGTGCTGGTGTTTGGAGCTGTGTTGGGTGTTTATAGCAGTGCTGGGTGTTTATAGCAGTGCTGGTGTTTGGAGTAGTGCTGGTGTTTGGAGCAGTGCTGGTGTTTGGAGTAGTGCTGGTGTTTATAGCAGTGCTGGGTGTTTATAGCAGTGCTGGGTGTTTGGAGCAGTGTTGGGTGTTTATAGCAGTGCTGGGTGTTTGGAGCAGTGCTGGGTGTTTATAGCAGTGCTGGTGTTTGGAGTAGTGCTGGTGTTTGGAGCAGTGCTGGTGTTTGGAGTAGTGCTGGTGTTTATAGCAGTGCTGGGTGTTTGGAGCAGTGCTGGGTGTTTGGAGCAGTGCTGGGTGTTTATAGCAGTGCTGGGTGTTTGGAGCAGTGTTGGGTGTTTGGAGCAGTGGAGGCTGTGAGGGCAGCTGGAGGTTTCACACATGTGATTGGAGCCAGACTGAACTCAGGCAGTAGTGTTTGTGAGTTTGTGTGTTTTTGCTATTAGTAATACAAGAGCTTTTGTTTTATGATGCTATGGTCGCAGCTCTGTGATGTGCGTGCGTGCCATGGTCTCTATGAGCTGAAGCAGCGGTTGCAGGTATGGAACGTCTACTTTGTAGCGTACGTGAAGGAGAGAGATGAAGGAATGTCATGTATGTGTTGAGGAGACGCACACACACTCTTCAGCACTGTCACCAATGTCTGAAGGGCCTTCGCACACCAAGGACCCTGCTGGGGTCTTTTGTCTACTGTCTCCTCTCTGGATCTCACAGCACTCTGAGATATCACGGCACTATCACGGCACTATCACGGCACTATCACGGCCACTCACACCTCCAGCCTTTCTCTCTTTCTCTTCCTTCTCTTGTTTTTAGTTCTGATTTTTCCATTTCACTTGCTTAGAAGATTTTATTATTTCTATTTGTGAACCAAACTGGCAGTTCTACAAGTCACTTTATGCAAATATTTCCTGGTGTTTGTGCTTTAGATTTTGGGTGGAATTTGCTTATAAATAGTGTTTAAAACCTTTTATCTAGACTAAGTTTTAGCCAAAAGCTTGTTTTTGATGCACAATTTGCATCTTGGTCTGTTTAAAATATAATTGTCACTGTTATCATTGGATATT
This sequence comes from Brachyhypopomus gauderio, assembly GCF_052324685.1. NCBI lineage: Eukaryota > Metazoa > Chordata > Actinopteri > Gymnotiformes > Hypopomidae > Brachyhypopomus > Brachyhypopomus gauderio. The sequence goes on from NC_135225.1 coordinate 21,806,261, forward strand.
CTTTACTGAAAGCTTTTTAAATTAGATGAACATATCCTAGCAATTAGCAGTTACTGATTCTTCAAAATTACCTCTTTTGCTCTTTGCTAGAATTCTGAATGCATTTGAACCATCTCTCTAAATTCCTCAACTACTGACTGCAGACACCATCATATATCTTTCATTCCCCTTCACTACAGCTCTTCTGTTTTCCAGGGAACACCCTCCTGAGTGTCCTCATCAGTATATTCAGGCACTATTCCCCTTAAGCAGGGTTAAGTGTGATTGTCAGTGGCTATAAAGTTAGCGACTGCCTGGCTTGGTGGAGATTTGTGACTGTTGTTATTACGTTCCCTCAGCCCACAGTCTCCTTACTGACACTGACTTCTCCTAATTGTACTTTTCATATTACATAACATTTACACATTCAGAAAGGAAGCTTCTAGATAGCTGACTAAATATGTTTTTAATTATATTTGAATATTTATGTTTAGCTAACCTAGAATTTTTTGCTATTTGAAACATTTTCTGAAATTAATTATTAAGAGCTGTGTAGTAACTAGGTGCTGGTGCTGGCTGTTTACAACTATGAATATTTCAAATCATAATTTGGGCAATCACAATTTTGGCTCAGTAATTAGGTTGTTTTTCTTTCATTTCTTTGCTTCTTATTTTGCAAATGTATTAATTTTCAGACAACACCAAAAAGTTACAAGCTGTTCTTAACATTAAAACTCCCATATCTGCAATTATTTGTTATTTATTTGTGTGTGTGTGTGTGTGTGTGTGTGTGTGTGTGTGTGTGTGTGTGTGTGTGTGTGTGTGTGTGTGTGTATGCCTGTACGTGTGTGTATGCCTGTACGTGTGTGTGTTTGTGTGTGCCTGTACGTGTGTGTATGTGTGTGCATGCCTGTACGTGTGTGCGCGTGCGCGTGTGTGTTTGTGTGTGCCTGTACGTGTGTGTGTGTGTGTGTATGCTTGTTTGTGTGTGCCTGTATGTGTGTGTGTATGTTTGTGTGTGTGTGTGTGTGTGTGTGTGTGCTTGTGTGTGCGCGGGTTTGTGTGCGCGTGTGTGTGCGCGTGTGTGTGCG
>NC_135225.1:21809830-21832330 GCF_052324685.1 Brachyhypopomus gauderio
TACGGTGTAGAGCTGATATACACCTGTTACGGTGTAGAGCTGATCTAGACCTGTTACGATATAGAGCTGATACACAGCTGTTACGGTATAGAGCTGATACAGACCTGTTACGGTTCGTGCTGATACAGACCTGTTACGATATAGAGTGCCTGTTGTTGGGACAGCCTGCAGCTGTACCATCCCCCTTCCCCCCCAGCAGGCTCTACACTCCTCACTGACTAACAGGAAAAAAACGTTCACAGTGAATTGCATGTGTTTTCCCCCTGGTGCCAAGATATTTAAGCTGTATGAATGCATAAAAGTTGACCTTGATCTAAGTTCTAGGCGCTTGACCCATCTATCGAGCGCGTTGACGTTGGTGTAGTAAATTTGGGATGTTGTAGGTGGCGGATGTGCGTTTCTTTGACCTTTCGATGCAGATTCACGGCAGGAGACTTCAGAGTTGTGTGCGTTGCTGGATTAAAGGGGTTTCGGCACGGCTGTGGTGCTGCTGTGGTAGAGCTCACATCTCACTTCACACGCTACTGTGAATGCTGATATGATAGGTCAGATCTAAAAACACCATTCCCCATATTAAACACATCTACCCTTCTTAAAAGTAAACTTTTTAATATGATATTAAGTAAATTCAGAATTTGCATTTACAGAAAAGTCACAAGAACTGGCCTCGATGCCTTGAAAAAATAATTATTTTTATATATACTGTAAAGCAATATGTAAAAATTATACAGTATAATAATTATTAATTATACACTGTCAGCAATGCAACGTGTTTATGATGAAATCTCTGCTGCATAATAAGAGGTGCCAAGTTCTATATGTACAGTATGATATAAGGAGATATTTGATACTATGTGTATATAAGTAGTTCTACACTCTGCCAATCCCCACATACACATTTGAAATCAAACTTGCAGGAGATCTGGAGTTCTGGTGGCGTTGAGCCCAGGTTTGGCTGCTTTGAGGGGGGTAGACACACACACACACACACACACACACACACACACACACACACACACACACACACACACACACACACACACACACACAGAGATAGAGGGAGAGAGACACACATTTGTTTTTATATGTCAGAACATCCTTTCAGTTTAAGAAAAATTAACAAGTATCTTTTCCCGCCAAAAAGACTTTAGCTGACCTTACCCATGTTGCTGGTACGCTTCCACTGGTCTTCTCACCAGTTGAGACCCAACACACCCACACACCCACACATACACACGTTCTCCTGTCTGTGTGTGTGCAGGTAATCCCGTGTGCCCAGAGAGATGCTCTGTACTGCCTGCATGAGAATGGCTGCATTACCCTGCGTGTGTGCCGCTCAGCCACGCCATTGGCCGAGGAAACAGGCAGGCTCCTCCCCCCATTCACACATCCTCTCCAACCATGCGTTATCAGCCCAGCTTGGCTTTAGAGGAAAAAATGAATTATTATTGGTAGATCAGTCACAATCTCCTCGAATTTTCACAGGGATGTTTATACTAAGACTTTTAATTAAACCTTGTAGGAGTTTGTAATTAAAGCTTGAGGAAGAAGAAAAGAATGCCCAGAACTGGGCGGGGCCATGCAGGACTGGGCGGGGCCAAGCAGGACTGGGCGGGGCCATGCAGGACTGGGCACGAACTGAACTTGCGGTGTGTTTCAGCAGCAGACACGGAGCAGGCTGTCCAGGAGCTGGTATACGACCTGCGCGCACAGTGTGATGCCATCCGCGTCACCAAGACGGTGCGGCCCTACCGTGCCGTGCTCTGCCCCGTCAACGAGAACAGGGCCGCCCTGGTGGTCAGTGACGGACGCGTCATGCTCTGGGAGCTCAAGGCGCACATGAGCAAGACGCCGGCCAACCCCAGGTAGGACAGACACACCCACCTCGCCACATTTGAGATGTTGTCGGCACTAAAGGTTCTGAACATGTGTGTGTGTCTCTCTCTCTCTCTCTCCCCCTCTCTCCCCCTCTCTTTCTTTTCTGATTTGATTACAGTTCTGGCCTGTCCCCTCTTTACACCCCCATTGATTTCTGTGGCACTCCAGGTCAGAACCAGAAACGTATCCCAGACCTGTCCCTCAACAGTATGATTGGTAAGGCATCCTACTGCAGACATACACATACACTCTTCTATTACTTAACATGTAAATGATTCCGTCCTTGTAAAATGAATTCCTGTAATCCTAATCTTAACCCTGACCCTAACCACCATAACCTCTCTAACCTGAACGTAGACTGACCCTAACCACCATAACCTCTCTAACCTGAACGTAGACTGACCCTAACCACCATAACCTCTCTAACCTGAACGTAGACTGACCCTAACCACCATAACCTCTCTAACCTGAACGTAGACTGACCCTAACCACCATAACCTCTCTAACCTGAACGTAGACTGACCCTAACCACCATAACCTCTCTAACCTGAACGTAGACTGCAGCTGTGAGCCTCATCTTCTATATCTAAGCCTTACACAGATCATTAGACAAAACAATAGAAAATATTAGTTGTAGTGTCAGTGACACACCCCCACCCCCTACATCCCCCTTACATCCTACACCCCCACCCCCTACACTCTACACCCCACCCCCTACACTCTACACCCCACCCCCTACACTCTACACCCCACCCCCTACACTCTACACCCCCACCCCTACACTCTACACCCCCACCCCCTACACTCTACACCCCCACACCCTACACCCCCACCCCCTACACTCTACACCCCCACCCCCTACACTCTACACCCCACCCCCTACACTCTACACCCCCACACCCTACACTCTACACCCCCTACACTCTACACCCCCACACCCTACACTCTACACCCCCACCCCCTACACTCTACACCCCCACCCCCTACACTCTACACCCCCACCCCTACACTCTACACCCCCACCCCCTACACTCTACACCCCACCCCCTACACTCTACACACCCTACACTCTACACCCCCACCCCCTACACTCTACACCCCCACCCCCTACACTCTACACCCCACCCCCTACACCACACATGTCAAAGTCAAGGCCCGCAGGCCAGATCCGGCCCGTGAATTGATTATCTATGGCCCCCTGGATGATATTTAATTACTATTAGAACCGGCCCGCAGGCCACAGCCGCCCGCTGGTGTTTTGCACGCACAAACACTACATTCCCCACAATGCAACGGTAGCCCGCGAAGTCACTGCAGCGCGCACAAGCGGCGAGGGTCAGCGCGGCGAAAATAACGTAATCTCAGTGGCTCAGCTCGTGCGCGAGCGTCTCGCACGCTGTTGATTCGCGAGGTCGTGCATCTCTCGAATTTTGTACTTTGCGCGCGCCGCGCCTCAGCGCAATGAACAAAGTCATGTTTGTCGGGTTCATACACCTTTACAAGGTGGAATTCAAGCACTTGTACGTCACTTTCAAGGTCCATTTCAATATTTCCCAGCACGTTAAACTGAATTAAGTTAAATATTTATACATATATTCGAAATGATTCGAAATAATTCGCTTTTTATTCACATTATTTAATGGTTGTTTATTTTCAAAACGCCCAATATTAACGTCTTCACGTTCTCGCATGTTTCGTTCTGGAATTACTAGAGGCTCGTATTTGTTAACGTAATAAAAGAGAACTGTTTAGTCAGATAGCTATTTGTTGTGAAATGAAGTCGTTACAATTTCAAGCATTTTCAAGTACTTTAGCTTAAATTCCAGCACTTTTCAAACCTTTATTACTTTATTCATGTTTACTTGTTGAAAAATATTTTCACTTGAAATTACTGACAGATCCATAAGAAAATATTGCTTTATTCATTTAAGCATTAAATAATATACACTGTGTTAGGTCTTGGTTCAATAGGCTATGTGCAATCATTTCAGTATGTTTTAATAAACATTGAACCAGTCCGGCCCTCGGCTTGTAGCAAATTTGTTTTTTTGGCCCTCGGTGTATTTGACTTTGACATCCCTGCCCTACACTCTACACCCCACCCCCTACACTCTACACCCCACCCCCTACACTCTACACCCCACCCCCTACACTCTACACCCCACCCCCTACACTCTACACCCCCACACCCTACACTCTACACCCCCACACCCTACACTCTACACCCCCACACCCTACACTCTACACCCCCACCCCCTACACTCTACACCCCACCCCCTACACTCTACACCCCACCCCTACACTCTACACCCCACCCCCTACACTCTACACCCCACCCCCTACACTCTACACCCCCACCCCCTACACTCTACACCCCCACCCCCTACACTCTACACACCCTACACTCTACACCCCCACACCCTACACTCTACACCCCACCCCCTACACTCTACACCCCCACCCCCTACACTCTACACCCCCACACCCTACACTCTACACCCCCACCCCCTACACTCTACACCCCACCCCCTACACTCTACACCCCCACACCCTACACTCTACACCCCCACCCCCTACACTCTACACCCCACCCCTACACTCTACACCCCACCCCCTACACTCTACACCCCACCCCCTACACTCTACACCCCCACCCCCTACACTCTACACCCCCACCCCCTACACTCTACACCCCCACCCATACACTCTACACCCCCACCCCCTACACTCTACACCCCACCCCCTACACTCTACACCCCCACACCCTACACTCTACACCCCACCCCCTACACTCTACACCCCCACCCCTACACTCTACACCCCCACCCCCTACACTCTACACCCCACCCCTACACTCTACACCCCCACACCCTACACTCTACACCCCTACCCCGTACACTCTACACCCCCACCCCTACACTCTACATCCCCACCCCCTACACTCTACACCCCACCCCTACACTCTACACCCCACCCCCTACACTCTACACCCCACCCCCTACACTCTACACCCCACCCCCTACACTCTACACCCCCACACCCTACACTCTACACCCCCACCCCCTACACTCTACACCCCACCCCTACACTCTACACCCCACCCCCTACACTCTACACCCCACCCCCTACACTCTACACCCCCACCCCTACACTCTACACCCCCACCCCTACACTCTACACACCCTACACTCTACACCCCCACCCCCTACACTCTACACCCCACACCCTACACTCTACACCCCCACCCCTACACTCTACAGCCCCACACCCTACACTCTACACCCCCACACCCTACACTCTACACCCCACCCCCTACACTCTACACCCCCACACCCTACACTCTACACCCCACCCCCTACACTCTACACCCCATCCCTACACTCTACACCCCCACACCCTACACTCTACACCCCCACACCCTACACTCTACACCCCCACCCCCTACACTCTACACCCCCACCCCTACACTCTACACCCCCACCCCCTACACTCTACACCCCCACCCCCTACACTCTACACCCCCACACCCCCTACACTCTACACCCCCACCCCTACACTCTACACCCCCACCACTACACTCTACACCCCACCCCTACACTCTACACCCCCACACCCTACACTCTACACCCCCACCCCCTACACTCTACACCCTCACACCCTACACTTTACACCCCCACCCCTACACTCTACACCCCCACCCCCTACACTGTACACACCCTACACTCTACACCCCCACCCGTACACTCTACACCCCCACACCCTACACTCTACACCCCCACACCCTACACTCTACACCCCCACCCCCTACACTCTACACCCCCACCCCCTACACTCTACACCCCCACCCCCTACACTCTACACCCCACCCCCTACACTCTACACCCCCACACCCTACACTCTACACCCCCACCCCCTACACTCTACACCCCCACCCCCTACACTGTACACACCCTACACTCTACACCCCCACCCGTACACTCTACACCCCCATCCCCTACACTCTACACCCCCACCCCCTACACTCTACACCCCCACCCCTACACTCTACACCCCCACCACTACACTCTACACCCCCACTCCCTGTTTTGCCACCATCTCTTTTCCTGTGAAGTGAGGGCAGACACCTACGGTGGCCCCTTTGATCTCCACCTTTCATCTTCCTGCCCCAACGCGGGTAACCTTCACATACATGCAGGTCCTTCATGTCTGCTCTGTGTCTCACCTTCACATACATGCAGGTCCTTCATGTCTGCTCTGTGTCTCCTTAAGCATTGGCCCACAAGGCCTTACCACTCTTTGCCTTTGAGGTATAACAACAAGTATAATGCACATCACGGCTGCACTAACCATCTACTAATCTAATACAGTGCATAGGAATTCTCATATTAAAACTTCAATATCTTTTAATGTCCTTAAGCTGGATTTCCACACAGCAGCTTACTTTGTTTTTCTGTGTTTTCGTCATTAGTGGTGTGTATTAACGTGTGCCTCGTTGACGCTCACACCCTGTTGCTAGGACACACGCTGATCTCGGGCGTTGACCCTCCCTGGCCCTTGGCCGGCCAGCACGAGGTGCAGCTGCGTTTCCTGCTGACGGGGCTGCTGTCCGGACTGCCCCTACCACCCTTCTCTCTGCGAATGTGCCCCCCGCTGACCACCAAGAACATCAACCACTATCAGCCCCTGCTGGCCGTGGGTGAGTCCTGTCCACAGTGCCCATCCAGAGAAGGTCTTCCCTGTGGTACGGCTCTAGTTTGTCAAGGGTGTGTGACTCTCAGAAACGGTCACGTTTTAAATGATGTTTCCTGCGGGGATGTTTCATTGCTGCGGAGGTAAGATATCTTTTCATGGACGTATGGTGTTGCAAACGCTGGTGTTCCTGGGGGTGTTCCTGTCCCTGCACACCCGCTGCGAGTGGTGGGGTCGTCTCCACCTCCTCCCCGAGGGGAGACGCAGGAGACACGCTGTCGAGTGCAGCGGCTACATGACCCTGAGAGCCTGCAGCGGTCATCTTGTGCGTTAGAATTTGGGCTGCAAATAGAACTGGAGACTTAATGTCTTTACACACAAGCATAACCTTCACTACTAATGAATATATGGTGCTCATTTATATACATGAATTAAATAAGCACTTATTTATTTCTAACAAAGTGATAGCACAGGACTCATTAACATAAATGAGATGAATAAATGTAAAACTTAAGTCCAAACAGCTTCAACCTATTATTACTGCTATTACCGTTTGAATCTAAAGTGGGTAGAGCAGTTGGGTTGTATCTGCAGGGACAGCTGTGAACTGAGAGACTGGACCACTGGACATCAACTCTCCATTCTGTGTCCTCTGCATCCTTCAGATGTCTCGTGTCACTCCACAGGCAACTCCAAAGAAAATCGTGGAGAAATTGCCCAACCAAAACAAATTGGCAAATCTGATAAATGATCGGGTAGCGCAGAAGGCACAAACATGTCATGAAGCTTTTCACGACCGCCATTCATCATTCAAGCCTCACATCACTTAGCCTCCCCATCTCTCTCTCTCTCTCTCTCTCTCTCTCTCTCTCTCTCTCTCTCTCTCTCTCTCTCTCTCTGTGTCTCTCTCTCGTACTCTCACTTTCAGAGTCTTTGACTCTCTCTCTTTCTCACTCTGTCTTTCTCACTCTGTCACACTCACTCTTGTTCTCTGAAAGTGAGAGTACAAGAGAGAAAGAGCGTGTGAGACAGACCTGTTATGACTCACTCTCTCTGTTTCACTCTATCTATCTATCTATCTATCTATCTATCTATCTATCTATCTATCTATCTATCTATCTATCAAAATATCTATCAAAATCTCTCACCTTCAGACTTTCTGTGTCTCTCTGTGTCGCACTCTCACTATTGTTTATCTCTCTCTCTCTCTCTCTCTCTCTCTCTCTCTCTCTCTCTCTCTTTTGCTCATCCACTCAGTTTTCCCAGTGATTAAAATTTCGGCATTACACTTGGCATGGATATTAAAATCTTTCAATCACGAAGCCAGGCAAAAACGTATTTTTGGAGGTTAACTTTTTGGATTCTTATACCACGTGGATTTGGATAAGTACAGAGGAGGGAAACAGCCCCTGCTATCAGCAGCTCATTCCTGGTTTCATTTGGGTATGGGATGAGATTTCCTGCTTGTATCACGCTTGGCGTCTGCACCTCACTGTGTCAGGCTCTTCTTCAATAAGCCCCCCAGCCATTTACACTCAGTAAAATATTAATATATTGCAAATGTGGTTTGACCAATCCATGCTGCAGTAAAATGAATCATAACTGGAGCCTAATGACCGGTGGACTATTATTATTTGTCTTTCTTCAGACATGGTTGGAAACACTTCCTGAGTTTCTCTCTCGGGTTTCACCACCCAGTAGCTCTGGGTATCAGACCCCCTCCCGCTTTAAGGGACCATCAACATGAATGCTAAAGAATGAATGCTAAACAGTGTACTGGCCCACTGAGACTGCGGACCAGTGGTGGTCTCATTTTAAAGTCTAGTTCTTGAACGGAGCTTTGTACAGACTCCTTGTGCTAGCTAGGCATGTTGAAAGATGCCCCTCATTTATATGAACATAATTGGCATAGTTTTTTATGGAAATATTTAGGGGATATTTGTGCTACTGTAAAACTAGTATTGAAATGTTTTTAGGAAAGGTTATTGAAAGGTTATTTAGAGGATCTTCTGAGTAGAAGGTCTTCTAGGTTGAAGATCTTCTGGACTTCTCCATCTTGCTTCTCCAGTTCCAGATTTTGAGATTTATAGATGAGACTCAAAGCCAAAAGCTAAACAATTTGACCTTGTGCTGGACATCAGTCCCTCTACTTGTCCAGGGGATGATGGACACCAGTCCCTCTACATGTCCAGGGGATGATGGACATCAGTCCCTCTACTTGTCCAGGGGATGATGGACATCAGTCCCTCTACTTGTCCAGGGGATGATGGACATCAGTCCCTCTACTTGTCCAGGGGATGATGGACACCAGTCCCTCTACTTGTCCAGGGGATGATGGACACCAGTCCCTCTACTTGTCCAGGGGATGATGGACATCAGTCCCTCTACTTGTCCAGGGGATGATGGACATCAGTCCCTCTACTTGTCCAGGGGATGATGGACATCAGTCCCTCTACTTGTCCAGGGGATGATGGACATCAGTCCCTCTACTTGTCCAGGGGATGAAGGACACCAGTCCCTCTACTTGTCCAGGGGAGGATGGAGGATTACTGGGGCGTTGATGGGCCATCGATGGGGACAGTGCATGGGGACAGTGCATGGGGACAGTGCATGGATGCTGCAGCAGTGTGGCACATGCAGACAGACTGCTCCTGAACACTCAGGTGGGGAAGACTAGACACTGAAGAGGAAGAGGAAGAGACAGGAGGGGCTACAATTGTCATGATCTGTCTCATTAATAACAGGACACACACCCCAACACACACCCCAACACACATCCCAACACACACACACAGAGCCTAATCCCACTGTTGTATTCACTCTCAGGCTGTCAGATGTGTTTACACTTAGAAACCACACCTCTCTTCACAGCTGTACCCCCCCAGACGCTCTGTATCGCCCGCGCCAGCACATATGCCCTCTCTTATGACCCTCCCTCTCCGACCGCTCCACCCGTACCTCCATCTCCACTGCTCTCATTCGTCATGGCATCCCTCCATCCCTCAATGGTATTTATGGCTCCCACATCATTCCCAGTTATCTGAACAAGCTGTAGTAAATACTGGAGTGTAAACCTTAATTATGATCAACACACACACACGGTTCAGAGAGATGCACCTCACCACTGTCAGATGGTGTACCTTCTTATTACCAGACCTCTAGCACCTTCCTCTCTTACCCACAATCCTCTGTAAGACACTGTACAGTCCAGTAACACACACTACTCCAGTATCCTATAGATATGTTACATTTGTATGCCCAATTTTACAGGATTTTGTTCCAGGCATAATAACCCCTCTTGCCCATATACAGACACCATCATAAAGAATTCAGCTGCATGCACACAGCTACACACTCTTGTGTGACTGCACATGACTGATGTCCTCCTGAACACTCCACAACTTGCATCCAATATGCATTCGAAATGGAAAAATATTCTCAAGATTTACAATGAGATTCATTTGAATGGTGCTGGGAGGAAACTACACAGATCAAACCTCCTTTGTGATCTCCTCACTCCCACCCCAAATATGCAAGTTTGAGTGAGTGTGTGATTACTTTTGTTTGTAGAAGTTTGGGTGATTGAGAATGAGTGAGTGAGTGAGTGTGTGAATGAGTGATGTATGGGTGAATGAGAGATATATGGGTGAATGAGCGAGTGTGTGAATGAGGGAGTGTGTGAATGAGCGAGTGTGAATGAGTGAGTGTGTGAACGAGTGATATATGGGTGAATGAGCGTCTTTCTGTGACACTCGAAAGAGGAGGCATGACGAGCGTAGGAACAGTGCAACGTAGAACTTTTATTGACAGACAAACATGTTAAGCTCCGTTCGGAGCGCAAGCACTTACACTCGAAGCTCACACAGGCACGAAACTTTAGACAAAGACGAGCACGAGACATTGCGCAAACGCACATTAAATAGGTGATTAACACATTCCCCAGTGATCACGAGACAAGGCACAGGTGAGACTAACGAACACGCTCACAAACGACCCACACCCACGGAACTACAAACTGTGAAAATCAAATAGAATCGGGACCTTGTGAATTGGAATTGAATCGAATTGGGAAATCAGTGGTGATACCCACGCCTATAGTTCATACGTGTGTTTCTGGTGTTAAGAAGGTAGGCTGGAGTGGTCTTAGATAATCCTGTTTCATCTGTTAAACAGCTGCTGTACCAATACCTGCTATTTTTTTAACCAATTGTTGAGGGTCTTACTGAGACACAAAGACTTCTCATTTTTAACATGTTCATGATTTCTGAAATTTGCCAGCCCCTCTAGGCAAAACGGTCCGTGAAATTTACCGCGACCCAAAAGGTCAGGATGTGGGGAAGGGCTGACATTTGGGAACCCGGGGGGGTTTGTGGGGTGGCTGGGTCGCTGGATGAATGTGTGATGGTGTGTCTGTCCTTTAGGCAGCAGCAATGGCTCCGTGCTGGTGTACAACCTGACCAGTGGCCTCCTGCACAAAGAACTCAGTGTGCATTCCTGTGATGTCAGGTGAGAAATCTCTCTGAGATTATTTTCTTCATGAAAGTACTGACTGCAGATGCTTCACTTCAGATCAGTGACATTTGTCCACATCTGTTTAAACATATTAATGCTTTATTCACACCCTTTTATTCACATTTTTCATGAATGAAATCTTATAGAATGAATTATGGAATATTTTACTAGAACCGGAAAAGCTGTTAGCTGAACCTTCGTAAAGGTGTCTGCTGAACCTTCGTAAAGGTGTCTGCTGAACCTTCGTAAAGGTGTCTGCTGAACCTTCGTGAAACTGTCTGCTGAACCTTCGTAAAGGTGTCTGCTGAACCTTCGTAAAGGTGTCTGCTGAACCTTCGTAAAGGTGTCTGCTGAACCTTCGTGAAACTGTCTGCTGAACCTTCGTAAAGGTGTCTGCTGAACCTTCGTGAAACTGTCTGCTGAACCTTCGTAAAGGTGTCTGCTGAACCTTCGTAAAGGTGTCTGCTGAACCTTCGTAAAGGTGTCTGCTGAACCTTCGTAAAGGTGTCTGCTGAACCTTCGTAAAGGTGTCTGCTGAACCTTCGTGAAGGTGTCTGCTGAACCTTCGTGAAGGTGTCTGCTGAACCTTCGTGAAGGTGTCTGCTGAACCTTCGTAAAGGTGTCTGCTGAACCTTCGTAAAGGTGTCTGCTGAACCTTCGTAAAACTGTCTGCTGAACCTTTTTTCCTTTGTGTTCTATTTCTTCTGGCACAGAATATTTGTTGTCTCAGTCGCCTGGTTTATCGTCGTTTCCCTGACAAGCTTATCGATTTCATTAAACCCTCTCTGCCCCATGTAGCCAGATCTTATTGGCCTCATTCTGAGACACCAGCCTTAACAAACCAGTGTGAGCAACAGGCCTTCTTAACCCTTCCGCCCCAAGTCCCGTGTGACGGGCCGAGCCCTCTGCTTCTGGCTGTTGGTTGTCGGACCCTCACCCCAGTGGCCCTCGCCTCGTTAATTACCCTTCTCTTAATGAGCGCAGTAACAATTTCTCCCTTCTAATTATGCAAGAGATTGAATCAATTATATCATTACGAGATTGATTGGGAGCAAACACCATCCATTCTTTCAGTGTCAGACGACACCTCATTAGAGGATTCACAGGCACACCCAACAGAAGGAGGCCACAAGTTCTCGGTGTGGAGTAAAAGTCACAACTCGTCTGACTCCTCCCACTCAGCACATTGTGAATCTGTACAGTGCAGAGCTGTGAGGATCCATGCAGACTTTAGCACTGTCCTTGACAAAATCAGACACAAAATGTACATATATCACATGTAAAGGCACATAGATGAAGCATTACACTTAAAATTGTTCATATCTTGCACCTTAGATTAATAATTAAAACAATATCACAGGAGACATCAGAACATCAGCACAGTTTTGAATCAGCCAAAAATAGTTTGTTCCACTATTGGGAAAATGGGGAAACAATGTAGAAAATAGTGAAATGGGAAACGGCTTATTCACTTATGTGCTAGAAAGCTGCGTTCTCTGTGCAATGGTTCGCTTCCAGACTTTACCACATTATATTATATTGTGCCATTTACCTATTGTGTGATGGCTTTCATTTTGTGTATGTTTTGCGTACTTGGGTAGACAGGTACCAGAGGAGGGGTCACCTGTTTTGTGTACACAGTGTAACAAATTGTTTCCACTTTCTATTTTTGTATAGCAAAATGAAAACATAATGGCCAAAATGAAAACGGCCTATTCAATGCCATCAGTCCTTTAAAACCTGGAGTTAGAAACTCCAGCAGTTCAAATAAATGGCACATCTCCATTCTTGCTTTCTCTGAAGAATAATACTGCTTTCTCTCCTTCAGCTGTGCCTTCTCTCACTCTCCCTCTCTCTCTCTCTCTCACTCCCTCTCCCCCACACACACAGGTCACACCCTCCTTTGGTCATTTGATGGACATTTTACAGATAGATTCAGATGGCAATAACTCAGCCTGTCACACACACACACACACACACACACACACACACACACACACACACACACACACACACACACACACTTTGGCTGAACACAGTGTCAAAGCTACCCAGGTGCCCTCATTCCATGGAGGACTAAATTAGCATATTTCAAAGTAAAGCAGGCTAATTAATCATATGGCTGTTTAGCATTTGATTTGTACTCCACTTAGGATTCCCAGCCAATGGTGGCACGTCTCCCTTTCCCCTTCGTTCTAATCTCTGCCCACACTGCCCAAGCCCCTCCCCCTCCCTGCGGCTTACACTGGAAAGTTTTTGAAAAAAAAAACTCTAGTTTTTGTCTTCGCCTCTTGGTTTTCATAAATCATGGAGGACTTGTAACGGCTTGACCTGCTGTAATAGAGGTGAAAATGTAAAATCTTGAAAGGGCCTGCATTCCTCTGCCACAGACAGCTAGAGTCGGTCAAGCCTTCTGAAACAGTCATTGTACTCATTGAAGGGGACCATTAAAATGAAATGTTCTTCTGGATTGTTCCGTAACTTTCTCTTTTCTCCCCCACTCTCCCCCTCGGCTCTCACGTCCTCTCACAGAGGCGTAGAGTGGGTGAGTCTGACCAGTTTCCTCTCCTTCGCCACCTCCGCCCCTAATAACATGGGTCTGGTGAGGAATGAGCTTCAGCACGTGGACCTGCGCACAGGTGAGACCCTCGCCCACGCCCCCACACTTTTAAACCTTCATTAAACACCTCTTAAACGCCCAGTTAAGTCCAAATAATACCGGTTTCACCCCTTCAAATGAACAATCTCATTAATATTCACGAAATGGGCCGCCGAAGGTCTTACTCGGGCAGGATCGGCGGTGCCGGGCGCAGTAACAGATGGATTATAGCACGGTCAGGGAGCATGAGGTCAGCAGAGGGGCAGCGTAACCACAGACCAAGCGAGAGAGTGAAGGTAAAGCCACTCGGAGGGAGAAAACCCTCTCAGACGGCTCCTTGGGTTTCGGCGGCTCGCTGCCTCTAACCGTCTGTTTCAGAGATTTAAAGGGGAACGGCACTGCAGCTGAAGGCAATTAGGGACAGATTTATCTGCTCCGCACTTTGCTTGCCCGGATCATCGTTGGATCGGGAGCGAGCGCGTGAGGTCCGGCCCGATGCCGGGGAGGGTCGTGGCGTTCGGTGGAACGAGGTGCTGATCTGGGACCTGCACAGGTGGCGTGTGTGTGGCGGGAGCAGGGAGGAGGCGTGTCAGCTGTGGTGCGCCGGCCAATTAGGAGGAGGAACAGAGACACCGGGGCTTTTCCACACACTCAACAGCCCCAAATAACGACGAGCATGCTGGACTCACTTAGACTTCAGGCTGTAGACAGTGGCGACCACAGGCCGCACATTACCAACCGCCCGCTGTGAAGCTGCTGCCCTTACACGTGGAGCTCTTTGTCTCGTCCAGAGGACACAGAGCTTTGGGATGCTGGGACAATGGTGCTGAATGCATCTTTTTCCTGGTCTCAGCGTGAGACTTCAGTGTCTCAGCAGTTTTATCTGGGAGCTGAGACGCTCCCAGGCATGAACTTTGGTTCTTACAGGCTGGGTCTGGGACTCAAGACTATGGTTTAAATCTTTCAGACGTGTGTGTGTGTGTGTGTGTGTGTGTGTGTGTGTGTGTGTGTGTGGGTGTGCAGTAGTCATGGACTGTACCTGAACTGATCAGATACATTTTACGTTTGATCGATATTTTTGCATCTGGTGACATCCAAACATGGATGCTTTTTTGTTGGTATAATGCGTTTTGTTCTTTTGTTTCCTGAATTCAGGGCCTTAACAATTCTAAAATGTCCTTGCATAAATAACATGTATAAATATTCATATGAATCTGTATTCTGAAAAGAAGGTATGGCTCATGTTTTCGATGTGCCATTCTGTGAATAACTGCTACAGTAACAGCTTTCCTGTCTCTGTTCTCTCACCCCTCTACTGGTGGTGATATCCAAAGAAAGAAACCAAAAAAGCGACCCTAGCTCATCTGGAGGAATTGATGTGAGAAGCTGCACATACTGCTTAGATGGTAATAAAGAGTCTTAGATGGTAATAAAGAGTCTTAGATGGTAATAAAGAGTCTTAGATGGTAATAAAGAGTCTTCGATGGTAATAAAGAGTCTTAGATGGTAATAAAGAGTCTTAGATGGTAATAAAGAGTCTTAGATGGTAATAAAGAGTCTTCGATGGTAATAAAGAGTCTTAGATGGGAAGAGAGGAGTCAGTGTGTTTCTCTGTCTGTTTGTCTGTCCGTCTGGGTATCTGAGAGCCGCGCTCACAATCAGGCCAGGGCGGTACCCTTCATCAGCCGTGTTGTCGTCAGCGCCGGCCCACTGGTGTCGTGTCCCGGTTGCGGCCGCCTGAGTCAGAGGGTTTGTCTCGCTATCCTGATTAGCTGTGTGACCTTAATGAGTGGTCATCATGTGAGCAGGGCAGAGCACACGCTCGTGCACCGGGTAGGCATGAGGCTAGCTTGAGGCTAGCATGACATGTGCGCTATTACTCTCCTGTAATGAGTGCTTCTGGTTTCATTAACAACTGAGGTACTGGCCTTGTGGAGCGGACATGCACCAGTGAATCAGTGATGGGCGATGTTGAATGTGTTAATGTGTTGAAGTGTGTTGAATGTGTTAGTGTGTTGAAGTGTGTTGAATGTGTTAGTGTGTTGAAGTGTGTTGAAGTGTGTTGAAGTGTGTTGAATGTGTTGGTGTGTTGAAGTGTGTTAATGTGTTAATGTGTTAATGTGTTGAAGTGTGTTGAATGTGTGAATGTGTTGGTGTGTTGAAGTGTGTTAATGTGTTAATGTGTTAATGTGTTAATGTGTTGAAGTGTGTTGAATGTGTGAATGTGTTGAAGTGTGTTGAATGTGTTGGTGTGTTGAAGTGTGTTAATGTGTTAATGTGTTAATGTGTTAATGTGTTGAAGTGTGTTGAATGTGTGAATGTGTTGAAGTGTGGGTAATACCAAGGCTGGTTCTGCAGATGCGTTCACAAACACATGTAGCGTTTCCTCAGGGCAGGAGAGGACGCTGAGGACCTGTCCTTCTGTCCATTCTTTGCTCCAGCCCCCGGGACTGCTGTTGGGGGGGGGGGGGGGGGGGGGGGGGGGGGGGGAGTAGCTGTGAAGTGTGTCGTCCTAGACAGCAGTCACCCCACATGAGTTGAGCTATTTCTCTTTGCCAACAGACCGACATATTTAAGGATAGAGAGAAGGAAGTTTTCTCGCTTCAGTAATTTAATGGCTCCCTCACCTCTCTCTGCAGTTCACAGAACACACACACACACACACACACACACACACACACACACACACACACACACACACACAATGCAGTAGTGTACTTTGTAGTGAAAGGGGTTGTTTTTCTTGCCCACACCACCAGGACAGATTGTTGATCCAGCATGTTGCAGTATGACATTATCACTGGATGTAGCTGCTGAAATACAGTGATCAGCACGTCATTAAGTGAAGTGTTAGAAACAGGGTTCCTTAAGGAACGTGGTGGCCATTAATACATCGATAAAGAAGGCCATACTTTATGAATGGTAATACCACCAATGCATGCCATGTTGAATGACAAAGCTGCCATATTATACATCAGAGAATACACAGTGGGGGAACTTCCATGTACCTTTGGTCCACAGGTAAATTGAAAGACTGTCAAGAATTGTCAAGAATTCAAGGTGTGCTAATTGGGTTATGCTTACATTAGTGTCATCTAGGAAAATCGTATTACATATAGCCTTAATCTGATTATGATCACATTTTAGTGTCAAATAGTGTAATAGATATTGTCTCAAAATGCTTAAGTGTTTAATCCTTAACCCTGCGCCTGTCTGTCTCTCTCTCTGCCTGTCTGTCTGTTTCTCACAGGCAGGTGCTTTGCATTCCGGGGCGAACGCGGCAATGACGAATCAGCCATTGAAATGATTAAAGTGTCGCATCTGAAGTGAGCAAAAATGCACATAAATCCCTACTACACCCTCACCCTCACTCCACCCTCACCCCCACCTAACTACACCCTCACCCCACCCTCACCCCACCCTCACTCCACCCTCACCCCACCCTCACTCCACTCTCACCCCCACCTCACTCCACCCTCACCCCACCCTCACTCCACCCTCACCCCCACCTAACTACACCCTCACCCTCACCCACACCCTCACCCACACCCTCACCCCCACCTAACTACACCCTCACCCCCACCCTCACCCCCACCCTCACCCCCACCTCACCCCACCCTCACTCCACCCTCACCCCCACCTCACTCCACCCTCACCCCCACCTCACTCCACCCTCACCCCCACCCCACCCCACCCTCACCCCCACCCTCACTACACCCTCACCCCCACCCTCACTACACCCTCACCCCCACCCTCACCCCCACCTCACCCCACCCTCACTCCACCCTCACCCCCACCTCACTCCACCCTCACCCCCACCTCACTACACCCTCACCCCCACCCCACCCCACCCTCACTCCACCCTCACTCCACCCTCACCCTCACCCCCACCTCACTACACCCTCACTACACCCTCACCCCACCCTCACCCCACCTTTACTCCATCCTCACTCCACCCCCAGATTGGCTGCTGACAGGATTCATTTCTAAAGGCTCCACTCTCAGCTGTGTTGTGATTAATGTTCTACAGGGCAGACGAGCAGACACACACACACGCCCCCTAACACACAAACACACACTGCGTTTGTCTGTTCTCTGCCAGCTGGCTTCCTCCACCCACACTCCATCTTAAAACTCTAAAACAGACAGTTTTGACACATTCTGTGAAGTATTCAGAGACATGGCCAACTCAGGAGTCCCTATAATGCAGTTAAACAATTCCCTGAGCGTTTCTCACCTTTTAGTACGTTTGACTTTACTCCCATGTTTCCGACCGCACACTCCTGTGTGTGAAACATACTGGTGCTCACAGAGCTTCAGGAATATTCCCAGTCAGAGTCTAATACACCTGACTGGAACACTCATTTGCTTCTTATGATTGTGATTAGGCGTGTTAGGTTAGCCTCAGCCTCAGGACCATGCAAAACATTGTTCATTACAGTATCCATTCAAAAACGTGACCACGGGGCCTGCTTTTCTGAAGTTTGAACATTTTCCAGACTCCTTTGGGCCAGAGTAAGACTTCAACATTCAGGCTAGTATGTTCAGGCTAGTATGTTTATACCAGTGAGTACGCTGGTATTCCTTGTGTTTTCAGTCCCAGATAGAGTTGAATTGGGCAGCTCCCAGAACCTCAGCCCAGTCACACATTGGGTGAGGTAGGGCAAGGTCGGCAGAGATTCTGGACATTACTGTTGGACAGAGATTACATTAAGATTGATCCTCATCTCTGCAGAATGCAGTTTCACTGTAATGTTAAAGTGTTTTCTATGGGTGTGATTGTGTGTGTGTTTGATGCGTTTCAGACAGTATCTAGTGGTGGTGTTCAGAGACAAGCCCCTGGAGCTCTGGGATGTGCGCACAGGGACCCTGCTGCGTGAGATGGCCAAGAACTTCCCCACCGTTACTGCACTGGTAAAGATGTGTGTGTGTGTGTGTGTGTCAGCACTATAACTCCTAAAACTGAGGGTTGGCTGCCCCCAAATAAAAAATGGCAGTCCCAGTTTTGATATCGCTATTCTTTACATTACAATTACTGTTACATCTCAGCTGGTTGTACTGCAATGATGTGGTGAACTGCGTTATGTTGACTATATACGATGGACCAGGGCTTCTTGCCCTGTAGACATCTCTGCCGGTCTGCACTGGTCTTAGAGGAGCTTAGAGGCCTTCTGAATTTTAGGCCTCCTATCTCCTCAAAGGAGGGATTGCAACATGAGAACATCTTAAAAAGTAGGATGGTCATGCACAAATCAGCAATAAAGATGTCAAACGTAGCATTAGCTAGCTAGCTACCGAGTTATATTTAGTTATATTTGTGGTCTGCTTTGGTTGCTTTGCAGAGACTCCCTTTCTGCCTCTGAAAACCTCAGTTTGAAGAACCATGTAGTGTTTACACTACGCCCTACTCCCCTACACTCAGAAGTGAACCCCCTTGCCCCTAGGTGTGACCAAGAAGCAAAGTGAGGGCTAGGGCTAAGTGGTGGGGTAGGGGGTGAAAAAGATTGCTTTTAATTACAAGGTTTAGATTAGTTGCAGTATGCATCTAATGATTGTTTTGCAGATTGCAGCTAACAATTATAATCATGTTTAAGATTGCTAATCATTGGGTGCAAACAGAGAGAAGTCGAGTGAGCTGTTCGTCTGATTTAAATCAGTTTTGTTTCCACTGCTCATGTCTGATATTCTATGGTAATTATCTTACTTTCTTATCAACATACATGCTAATGAGAGGAAGCATATGAATATGTATGAACATGTATCAAACTGCAGGAAAAAAACTGCAGTCTGAAAAATGTATGAACTGGGCTATATACAGTATATGCTGGTAGACAGATAATCAGACATTGTCAGACATTGTTAGGAAACACTGTTAGTTTCTGTTTCTACGCTGCTCAAAAAAGATGAAGGGAACAGTTAAGTCACATCATAGCTCGTTGAACACAAACTCTAAGTTGAAAGTCTGATCTGAGTTGTAAACTTAAAAACAAAATGGCATTGCAGTCAATGGAACCCATGGTGTATGTCATGAACCCACTGAGCACAGGATTCACCATCACACTGTAAATCACACTAAAAATTCAAATCAGCTTCATTTGCATGAATTTTGTCATGGCAACTCATAACATAACCCGATAGAGTGTAAGGCCCCCACATGCCTGTATGCACTACTGACTACATCTGGGCAGGCCCCTGGTGGGTGGGGTCCAGGGGGATCTCGGCCCACTCCTGGCTCAGGGCTGTCGACAGTCTGCTGCCTTCCTAACGTCCCGGAGGTTCTGAGCTGGGTTCTGGTCTGGGGACACTCCATGGCATCAGCGCCTTCATCATCCAGAAACACCTACACACTCCAGCCACATGAGACCAGACATGGTCCAGAAGGAAGCCATTGTGACTCTGGGGATTCCATCGCGGTACCTAACAGCGCCCAGGGTCCGTCGGGTGTCAGGGTTGTGCAGGTTTGTCTGACCTCCAAGGATATGCCTCAGACCATCAGTAACCCACTGCCAAACTGGTCTCACTATGTGATGTTGCAGGTAGTTCACCACAGCGACCCCAGTCTCCTTCACGTCAGTCACGTGTGCTCACAGTGAACCTGCTCTCATCTGTGAAACACGGCACCAGTGGCAGACCAGTTTATGCCGGTACCCTGATGGAGGTCATTTTGAAGGGCTGTATTGGTGCTCCTCCTGTTCCTCCTCACACAGAGGAGTAGATGCCAGTCCTGCTGTTGTGATGATGCCCTTCTACGGCCCTGTCCAACTCTCCTCGCATAATGGCCCGTGTCCTGGTATCTCCTCCACCTTCTTGAGACCTTCTTGCTTTTTTGTCTGAAGCTTCGTCTTGCATTAATAATTGATAGCGCCACCATCCTTAAATACTCTTTCGATATACATTCACCAGTCACCTTGTTGTTTACAGTCATTAAATGTTCATTAAAAGATGTTCATTCTTGCCCTGGGGTGACCGCAACATCGTGCTGCCTGTTGGTTTTTGCCCTGGGTCAGTGGGATGCCAGTCTTGCAGGGTGGGTGTGCACGTGCACGTTTGTGTGCGTGGGGGGTGTGCAGGCGCGTGAGACTCTCCGTCTTCACAGGTGCTCACGGCATGCACAATTCTTAATATTGGCTTCTTAGGTTGAGAAATTAGTCTGTTGACTTTGCTTCTCTCAGCAAAGAGGCCGACTTCATTATCAGGCAGGAAAGCTCATAAAGAGGACAGAGCTGTTGTCCGCGGGGCCAGAAAACAGCGTTACAGCGTTAGGGCTAGCGAATAAGGCCCACAATAACAGCAGGACTTTGCGCCCGGCCTCAGCCAAATCATTACCATATTGATTGCACCCTCTGGGTAAATATCTGTAGTACGTACCAGCCTGAAATGATCACAGACTGAATTGTATCCCTCTCTTCCGTGTGTTTATTATACATAACATGTTTATTTGCTTGAAAATTTTATAGCATGTAAAAATAAATAAACATAGAAATAGAAGGAATTTTTTTGACTAAATTAATGTCCAGAATATCAGCTCTCAGCACCCTGGATAGTCATTTTATAAAACCAGTTTTATACCACATCTGATCACTACCCTAGATGGATGAAGGAATATTTTTAAAGGAGAGCAGGGAGAGTAATCCAGGATTTGATGATCTAATGAGACGGTGTTGAGTCTTGAGTGCACACTGCATGCTACATTTTCAGTTCTACAAGGACTTTGACCGAGACTGCTGAATCTAAAATTCATTTTTGAGAACTTCTGTGGGAGGGAGACCTTCTGGACAATCCATTCTTTCACAATCCATTACTTCACACTCAGACTTTTATCAAGCGGAGAAGCTGATTGATCCCTACAGATGATTTATCCCTCAGAAACAAACAAGTTGCCATTTTTGTGGACCTCAAGTTTACATTCATTACACGTCCCATTTGAGCAGGAGTTCAAACAGGCTCCAGAATTAACAGGAACAGGAAGTTTATCTGTGTTTTGCTGGTGATCATACATGTCTAGGAAAATGATCCCTAAAACCTAGGAGCCATGTCCCTAATGTATAAACATATATATAAAAAACAATCAAACGTTAAAATGGCCCTAAAACCTAGGAGCCATGTCCCTAATGTATAAACATATATATAAAAAACAATCAAACGTTAAAATGGCCCTAAAACCTAGGAGCCATGTCCCTAATGTATAAACATATATATAAAAAACAATCAAACGTTAAAATGATCCCTAAAACCTAGGAGCCATATCCCTAATTGTATAAACATATATATAAAAAACAATCAAACGTTAAAATGATCCCTAAAACCTAGGAGCCATGTCCCTAATGTATAAACATATATATAAAAAACAATCAAACGTTAAAATGATCCCTAAAACCTAGGAGCCATGTCCCTAATGTATAAACATATATATAAAAAACAATCAAACGTTAAAATGATCCCTAAAACCTAGGAGCCATGTCCCTAATGTATAAACATATATATAAAAAACAATCAAACGTTAAAATGATCCCTAAAACCTAGGAGCCATGTCCCTAATGTATAAACATATATATAAAAAACAATCAAACGTTAAAATGATCCCTAAAACCTAGGAGCCATGTCCCTAATGTATAAACATATATATAAAAAACAATCAAACGTTAAAATGGCCCTAAAACCTAGGAGCCATGTCCCTAATGTATAAACATATATATAAAAAACAATCAAACGTTAAAATGATCCCTAAAACCTAGGAGCCATGTCCCTAATGTATAAACATATATATAAAAAACAATCAAACGTTAAAATGATCCCTAAAACCTAGGAGCCATGTCCCTAAT
>NC_135225.1:21837330-21847330 GCF_052324685.1 Brachyhypopomus gauderio
CATTATCTTGAATACTGACCAGATGTGTGTGTGTGTGTGTGTGTGTGTGTGTGTGTGTGTGTGTGTGTGTGAGGCAGCACTTAGGGTTCCATAGGTGTGATGGACAACTA
This sequence comes from Brachyhypopomus gauderio, assembly GCF_052324685.1. Classification (NCBI taxonomy): domain Eukaryota; kingdom Metazoa; phylum Chordata; class Actinopteri; order Gymnotiformes; family Hypopomidae; genus Brachyhypopomus; species Brachyhypopomus gauderio. Next base: position 21,837,441 of record NC_135225.1, read on the forward strand.
GTGTAAACTGAAAGCAGACTGGAGCTTCTTCTGTTTTCATCTGTTAGTCTGTCGGCTGAAAAGCTGCAGTAATTGGTTTTCCACGTCCTGCTGACTCCACCCCCGGAGGAGCCCAGTACCTCCCCCACAGCACCTCCCCACACCTCCCCACACCTGTGCACATAATCTTTATATTTCCCTTCTCTCTGCAGAAAACATATGCAAAACAATTAGCAGGCACCTCGTTATGGAGCCATATTCTTATTGATTACTACACCTGTATCATGTTGAAATATAGTGGCGCTGACACCTTTGTCCAGGGGTGCCCAATACGTCGATCGCAATCTACAGGTCGATCGTGAAGGAAGTGTGGGTAGATCGTGAAGGAAGTGTGGGTAGATCGCACGACATTAAAAAGTAGTGGATGAATGACAGGCTATCGTCCATCTGCACTGACGGTTGTATTTTGATTGACATACATGGTAGCCAATCCGACGTCTAGGGTTTGACACACGCTACCCCCCTCATTTTTACTTGGTCATCTTATAATGATATTTAACAGTCAAGGTGGTAATTATATAAAAATGAAAGCTTAAATGACCTTCATTCCTTTTGGAGAATATGGCTAATAAGTTGCAACAGTGCCTGATGCAGACTGCAAAGCAAACAGTCTGATAATCAGACACATGTCTGCACATATGCAGTGGTTATCAGAGAAGAGGATCAGGGATCTTGGAGCAGCCTCTCAGCCCTCTGACGGCCCCGTGTGACGTGGGTTTTGTTTTCGCACAATGAAGAGTGCGTGAAAGGGATCAGAGGCAAGCTGTTGCCTCGCTGTGTGAGTTAGTCTTTGTTCCCTCAGAGGCTGATGGCAGTAAATAAACAAGCAAACAAAGCCGATGCCATTTGCTTCGGTGGTTACTGCCATCCAAACGAGATTAGAAGCACAGCTCAGCCTCAGGTGAGCCCTGCCCGCCCGCCACCTCTCATCCCTTTGTGTCCTCCTGCCCTTTCAACACTGCAGGTTGTCGTATCCGGGGCACGCGGAGATACAAGAGAAGCGCCCCCACGTGGGGAGACCAGGGTTTCGCTGGGTTCGTTCCCCGGGGCTCTAGAATGAAGTTCCTTTGCTCTGTTGCAGGGCAGTATGGGTAGCATCGCCTGCATTGCATGGAAGGGAGACACACTAGTTCTGGGAGATGTGGATGGCAACCTGAACTTCTGGGATCTGAAGGCCCGTCTCAGCAGGTACGAGCACATCTTCATTCTTCTAGTGGTACATAGGTCTTCTGGCCTGTCCTCATGGCTGGAGCTCCAGTCAAGCAGTGCACAGATTGCAGTGCTGTTTCAATTGTAATTGGTCTTTTTGGAGAGCAACTAAAAATTCAGGGGTTCTGAGAAGACATCTCTGATGTAGCTAGGCCTAAACCTCACTCTGATTGTAGGGGTTTCCCAACACACCGTGGCTGGGTGAAGAAGATACGGTTTGCCCCAGGGAAGGGTAACCAGAAGCTCTTGGTCATGTACACTGATGGTGTAGATGTCTGGGACACCAAAGAGGTGACCGTCAGTTCAACACTCACCAAAGGCACATCTACATTTACTACAGCAGTATAAAGTCCTTAATTAATTTAGCATACATTAATTAATCTAGACAGTATGCAAATATGATGTTTAACTGCCTCTTCATTGCTTTTTATTTGTTTTTCACTTCTTCAGCGGTTTTTTAAATTGTTGCTTTTCTCATAAATATTCAGTGGATTTGGTTATGTTTACAAGACTGCTACATCTTGCCTTTCATTAAACGAATAAACACAACATTTGAACTTCTTGCAAAAAAGGCATTTATCTATCTGCACGCAGGTTAGGAAGAAGCTTCATCTTGGACATTTTTTTTCCACTTTTCAACTTTTCTGGAGACATGTTGCTTTTGTAGCTTGTTAGGGGCTTTGTGTCATTATTTATTCAATTGAGTTTTTTCTCAGGGTTCTGCCATCGAACTCTCTTCCTCTGCCTCTCGTGTGGGTTGGATCTTTTGCTAGGAGGACAACTCTCAGTCAGAGTGTTGCTGCTTGTTATAATTGACACCTGGGGATTCGAAATTGTATCACTACAAATGGGAATATTAAATAAAGCTGATATTGATACTGCTTTGAACTCCCAAGAAGTGGAGAAAGGCTTATATGTGTAGAGTCCGAGGTGATCACACCATCCTGAGAATTGGGAGTTGGGGTTAAAAATATCACATACAGTTTTGGCATCAACGCAAACTGTAACTGATCGGGTCTCATCAGAGTTATCATACAGAACTGCAGTAGCCGACTTCATCAGAAATAAATGGTCCAGACTTTGATGGTCTGTAGAGATATTTGAGCTAGAGAATACTGCCATACTGCATTTTCACACACACACACACACACACACACACACACACAAACACACTGATTTACAGTGTATCACTGTGTTTTTGACAACGCCGACTTCATCTCTCTCTCATCTCACACACACACACTCTCACACACACACACACACACACACACCCCATCAGCTTGCTTGAAGCAAACTGAATAATGCACAGTGGGTAACTGGAGTGTGTGTCTGGTGAACATGGATCATCAGCTTTTATTAAAGAAACCTCCCTCCGTGATGCTCAGTGGTTCTGATGTAGGGATATATGCAGATCTAGCCAGTGTTTCCATGCCCGAATATTGATGGTCCTCCTTAATCAAAAGATGCACTTCCTCATCCAACATCTGTTGTTTTTGTTTTCCAACTGTAATAACAACGTGGAATTGAACCAATTGACATTTGACAGACTGAAATGCTGCTGCTTTTAATTGTTTCCATGACAATATAGCCAACACATTTTAAACATCCTTTAGGCGATAGTATTAGATTGCTGCAAAATGTCAACCACCTTCCACCATATTAGGGAATCATTCTGGGGTTGAATCATTTTTAATGAACCTTTCATCTTATTCCCAAACACACACACACACACACACACACACACACGAGCAGGTGCAGATGGTAAGCAGCATTAGAGTGGGGCGTAACGTGAGCTACCGTATTCTGGACATCGACTGGTGCACCTCGGACAAGGTGGTGCTGGCCTCTGATGATGGCTGTGTGCGTGTCCTGGAGATGGCCATGAAGTCTGCAAGCTACCGGATGGATGAGCAGGACCTAACAGGTGTGTGTGGGTGAGCAGGACCTGACAGGTGTGTGTGGGTTTGGTTGGGGGAAGGGTCTGAACTAAGTCTGAACCTATTGTCCTAATTCCTAGTAGTTATACCTGTTAATGATACTTCTCAGTAGCTAGCTGTCTGAATCTTTCTTATTCCTTCACACCCCCCCCCCCCCCACAGATCCAGTGTGGTGCCCATACCTACTGCCCCCCCCGAGCGTCTCTAACACTTAAGGCATTCCTTCTCCTGCAACCCTGGTCTGGATCCTTCACCATGGACATCACACAAGTGTGCGTGTCAAACACCGTCATACAGCACTGACACCACCCAAACACCATCACATGGAAGTCATATGAGTATTTATTACATCTCAGAGACTTTCCATGACATGAACTCTGAATGAATTTACATGAGCATTTGAAGTAGTTTTGTGAAGCTGGTGGTGACATGGTCATATGAATGCATCATGACAACATGATGAACATGATCTGGTCTAGTCTCAAAATGAAACCGCAAAAGACAAAACAAGTCCTTCGTGTCTGGCTAAGGTGAAACATCACAGTCCTCGACGCTGAGTTACGAAGGACATGTCTCCAGTTGCGTAATTAAAGTAGTTTTTCATCAAGGCATTTAAGATCTTTATTTAAGATAATGACTCACACTTCAGCATTTTAGACGTCTGGGCATGAAAGCCCCTCTGACACACAGCAGATCCTTTACGTATAATGAAACTGTCCAAGAATTTTACTGGCTCAGTTTTCTGCTTGGGAGAAATAAAAAGAATGTAAATTACAATGGCATTGGTAACATTTCTTTTACAAATAACTTCCTACATACTAAACAGAACTAAATTGGGAAATATGACACAGAGGTGCTTTGTGCAAATGTCATTTTCTTTTTGTTCCCTCGAGCAATTTCCTGAATATCGCTTCCCAGAATGTAACCCCTACTTCTTTCATCAGGTTTCGGCGATCAATCCAGTAAAAACTCGATTTGGTCTCCAGTCATACACTGGATTTGAAGCGAGTGTGTATACACTCCTGTCAACCACCCAAATATGGTCATTGTTCTAAAAAAATTTTTAAATAATCTTATGAAATTAAAATCCAAATCCCAATGTGTAAAGCAGACCTTCCAAACAAGGGACACAGAGCTCTTTAGGACATTTGCCCACTCCTCCTTGGAGAAGTCCCTTAGTTGAAGACGTTGGAGGGATTCTGACATGTACCGCCCACTTCAGATCTTCACACAGCAATTCTATGGGATTGTGATCTGGATTTTGACTGGGACAATCCAGAGTGCAATCTTCTTTCTCTTAAAACTTTCCTTGGTAGTTTGGTTGGAATGCTTTGGGTCGTGGTCTTGTTTCATAATCCTATATTTCCATCCCAGCTTCAACTCCATGACTAATGGCAGGGGATTCTGGTCAAGAATTTGGTTCCCTGTATAATATGGATTCGTCCAGGTTCAGAGATAGAAAAGTGGACCCAGACCTTCACCTTTCCACCACCATACTTCACTGTTTGGAGGAGGTTCTTCTCTTTATCTGCAATGTTGACTTTTTTCCAAAAATGGCATCTGTGGTTGTGGCCAAATAATTGAAATTTGGACTCATCTGTCCTGAGACTTCCAGAAATCCTCTGGTTTGTCCAAGTGCTTTCAGGCAAAGTTTAAGCTGGCTTCTATGTTCTACTGATGTCTATGTCTACTGATTTTTCTCCTGATTGTAGCTGCATATACATTTATCCCAGATGCTACCAGAGAAGTCTGCAACTCTGTGGAGGCAGAGATGGGCACTGGAGTCAATGTACTTAAGTCACCTAAAAACAAAAGACTTCAGACTTGAGATGGGCACTGGAGTCAATGTACTTAAGTCACCTAAAAACAAAAGACTTCAGACTTGACTGAATCTCGTCCCTAATGTGTCTCCACTTGACTCGGACTCGTCCAAAATAACTTGTGAACAATAAGAATCAGTCCGTTATCCAGGCACTGTGCAAAAAATATAGAAAAACAATACTTTGTTAGTACGTTTATTTTGCCATTCTTCATTACTTTTGTTTCGGTGATCCGGCAGCCCCTTTTCTCTTGGTGTAAATTTTGACGGATCGTCCACTTGTAGGCAGGGGAGCAGTCGCGCTCAGTGCCCTCCGTTTATAAAGGATTGGTCTTACAGTGGATGCATGGATCTGGAATCTTCTGGAGATGTTCTTGTAGAGTTCCTCAGACTGGTGGGCTTCACCACCTTCTTCCTGATGTTCTCATGTCTCCTTTCCTCTCGACATTGATGATCTGTTTGTTTTATGCCCTGGCTTGTTTGGTTGGTTTCCTCTCTCTTTTAATCAGTGTGGCTCAAATATTTTTTTCCCAAGGATGTCTCATTTGATTGGTCTTTTAAAATGATTACTTGTAAAATATGTAAAACAACAGCTGCATTGGTAAAGTCAATGAGGTAGAAGGCTCAGTGGAAAGAGAGAGAGAGAGAGATGGTATTCCTAGAGAGAGAGAGAGAGAGAGAGAGAGAGAGAGAGAGAGAGAGAGAGAGAGAGAGAGAGAGAGAGAGATGGTATTTCTGTCTCTGGTAACTGAGACCCTTTCAAATGAATACCAGGCAGTATAGTATAAGGCGTTAATTAATGGCAGTCCATTTTGTTCTCTGTTGCCAGTGATGCTGTACAATTATACATTTGAATATGTTTTTTCCTTCACAAGCTGTACCGATTGCATTTACAGAATTGCCCTGTTAATTAGATTTTCCCTGCCCCTGAGAATCAGCGGTCACATTTCATAGGCGAGGTGTTGACGTTAACAAGCCTTTCCTCTCGTGTCCTTTCAGGGACTACAGTGAGAAAGATGAAATCAAAGGGCTGGTGCAGGAGCAGCTGAACTCTCTGTCTAAGTGAGTCATACTGTACTGTCAGATGTGGGGTGTGTGAGGGATGTGGGGGTGGGCGGGGCGGGGTTGGGGGGCGGGGCTTCTCACCCTGTCAGTATCAAAGAACAAGCAAGCGAAGCATAAAGCCCTGGTTGTTTTTCTTTCTCTCTGGAAGGTCTGTAAATACAAGCTGTCGTCCAACTGCACACTGTATTTTTCTCCATTTCGTGAAAGATGAGTGGCTATGGGGTTTGTTGTTTTGTTTGTTTGTTTGTTTTTATTTTTCAGTGTCCTCAGCTGTATTGTGTCTTTCTTCTCAGTGACATCAAAAGTGTGCTCCAAGACCCAGAGCTGAACCTGCTTCAACGCTGTCTCCTGGTGTCACGGTGAGTGTGTCCCTGTGTGAGTGTGTCCCTGTGTGAGTGTGTCCCTGTGTGAGTGTGTCCCTGTGTGTTCGTGTGTATATTCCTATGGGTGTATGCGTGCCTGTAGCTGTTTCCTGTAAGATCAGCTCTTATTTAATATTACAAATTTTAGCGATACAATTTCAAATCACCAGGTTTAGTATCCTGTCAATTATCAAAAAATGAATATCATAGAGATCAAGAATTCAAGAATCAATATCAAGAATTCTGATAGGTCAAAATTTTTATGTGTGTCAGATGCGTCTGTTGTGAAAAACAGGTAAGTGAGTTTACTTAATGCAGCCATGTTTGAAGAACTCTCCGTGTGAAGGCTGTAGTGGATTATCTCTTCAGTGCTTCAAGAGGAACTGGAAAGTAATATTCTTGCATCTGTGAGAGCTACGCTCTCTGTTCATGTTGCTGTTCATAAAAATACTTTTTTTTCCCCTCACAGTTATATTATTGCTCTCATTCCTGGAAAAATATCATACCAAGTGCTGCTTTAGTGGGCACAAGACAGTACCGCACTCAGGTCAATTGTATATTTTTAGGATAACAACACAATTTCTGACACCTGGTAAAATTACTTATCAGACTAGCTGTTAAATTTCCTTGAGTTCTCATTGCCCCGTTTAGAACTCAAGGAAATTTAACAGCTAGTCTGATAAGTAATTTTACCAGGTGTAAAGGAACTCAGTTTATAGTGGCCCGTTAGCGTGATGCTAGCACGTTTGTGGAATGCTTGCACATCAGTGGAGGATTTCTGGCACATTATTGGAATGCTAGCACATTAGACCTCTACGTTTTCCTTTGACTGAACCGGTACTGCCACTCTCTGACCCAGCCTGTTCGGAGACGAGTCGGACCTGCACTTCTGGACGGTGGCGGCTCACTACCTCCAGTCCTTCGCCCAGGCACGGCAGCTGGACAGGCCCGTCCCCGCCTCCCCGCCACAGAACAGCCCCCAGGCCCACCTGGATATCTGCCATGACACGCTGTGTGAGAGCTCCTTCTTCCAGGTACGTGACACCACGTTACTTACAGGGGGCAACCACAAAGGGAACACACACACACACACACACACACACACACACACACACACACACACAGGCAGGCCATGCCTGTAAACAGTAAAATATGGTGCCGTCTGGCCTAGCTTGAAGTGCTATTGTCTGTTGTAATGAGATGTTGTGGTCTGCAGCGGTTTGCGTCGTTAAGGTGGGGCTCATATTCCATTATCATTAATCATCAAATTCAGCCTTGAAGACACCAAATGTTCTCAGCATTTGCATTTCCTCAAGACGTTTGGAGCGTGGAGGCGGCCAAGCGCCCCAACGTGTTTTCCTTCAGTTGCATCATGCAAGTTGCAGTCTGAACTGCTGTGATCATCTGAGATAAAGGAGTCAAATCTCATCTGAACTCTTTTCCAAGATGCTGCAAATGAATCCTGCCCTGCTCATGCTGACGAGGCTGAAAGCAGAGAGATCCAATTAACAGACCTCTGAATACAGTCCATCTGCAGCTCTGCCTTTAAAGTCCCAGTTTGAACCGAAGTTAAACTGGTGTTAAATTGCCATCGATCTGCCCACCAGCCGGACCTGAGTGTGCAAGAGGACAGTGAGTTAATGACGTCCAAGCCTCGCCCCCTTCTTTCACACTTTACCCAGTGCAGCGTCCTCCACGCCTACTCATTGAGAGAGAGAGAGAGAGAGAGAGAGAGAGAGAGAGAGAGTAGATGAATGTCCAGCCTTCATTTATCTGTCTCCTGGTAATGGCCGGTGTCTGTTCCCGTCTCCACAGCGGGGTGAAGACAGACAAAGGCACGAAAGGCCCACGCTCCACAATCCTGCTCGTTTCGCTCTCAATTACAAATGTCAGTCTGCTTGCCATTAATTGGCACGTCTCACTAACGTCTACTCCACCCAGCGGGATGGTCTCGCCGTCTGGAGAGTTGCCGTGGCCAACAGTATCGTAATTTCGTGAGAGCGGGGCACGGTGGATAAGTCGTGGAATCGATATGTAGAGATGTGAGCCGCCGCTTTGTTTCTAGAACTGTGGGCCTAAAATCAACCGTGATCCATGAGCGTGGGCTGTAGTGGCTACTTTTTGGTTTGTTTCTTTACTGGATAGTTTTGCTAGCCAAATACAGAATGTTTGGGAGTGCGAGTGTTTCTGGGAGCCTCTCCAGCAAGGTCGAAATCATACATAAAAATGACAAAAAAATAAAAATTAAATAAAAAAAACCAAAACACCTTGAAGGTGTCTGCAAGAGCTCCTTACCTTGAACCTTGAGACACCAGCCCCACCATAAATACATTGGCAGTACTGTGCTCAGCAGTTAGAATATCCTAGTGGTCCCGCTGCATGGTGGAATTGGGTTGGCCAGTACCCTGCAGCATTTAGTTAAAGTTCAGATGGAACCCCCAGTGAGACATCATTACCAGGTCTGGACGGAGCGTTTAGTGCTTGCAAAACTGGAAATGTCATACTGTGAAAACATTGCTGCAAGAAGGAGAGGGTCATAAACCCCAGATTGACTGGACGCACGGTTTGTTTATAGCCAAAGGTGCCTTAAACTGTTAAGATGTGGGATCTCTGAGGCACTGAATGTTACACTTTTGTTAATGAATACTTATTAAAATTGTATGTTACCCTACAGATTTACCTTGGGTTCTGCCCTAACGCTATCAATATCAGATTTGGTTTACATGTAATTAAATGTAATGTAAATGTAATTTAAACAAGTGTCAAAACTGGACAGAAGGTTGTGATGAGCAGACACGAGGCACGTAACGTGTTCTGAGGTACGGAGGGAGTGGGAGGAGTGTGGGAGGAGTGTGGGAGGAGTGTGGGAGGAGTGTGGGAGGAGAGTGGGAGGAGAGTGGGAGGAGTGTGGGAGGAGAGTGGGAGGAGTGTGGGAGGAGTGTGGGAGGAGTGTGGGAGGAGTGTGGGAGGAGAGTGGGAGGAGGTTGGGGGGGGGTGGGAGGAGTGTGGGAGGAGGTGGGGGGGGGGTGGGAGGCCTCTGTCCAGTGCATGAGCACAAACTCCCATCCATCAAATAAATCACAGTCTTTCAGTTAATGGCTCCAGGCCAGCCTTCCAAAGAGGCATCAAAAGAAAATGAGATTTTCAGACGTCCAGTATCTGAAAAGATTGATTCTAAAGGTTTATTTGTCTGATGTGCCTTTGAGTCTGAGTTTAATGCTTCTTACAAGCATTTAAAAGACACAGTTGAACTTTTACACGTCCCTAATGTGACATTCATGATTGTATTAGACAGACTGTTTTGCTTTGGCATACACCTCGGGTTGAATATTTCAAATGCAAGATTTCAGATCTAAATCAATGTCGCGTTGATATTGGGGAGGATAGTGTGCGTTGGCTTTTCGCATTATTGCATTCTGTTTGATTGGCTTTGGGCTGTTTTGAAAATGCAACATGTTC
>NC_135225.1:21854830-21957181 GCF_052324685.1 Brachyhypopomus gauderio
GCAGTGTTGGGGAGAGTTGTGCTGTGTTGGGGAGTGTTGTGCAGTGTTGGGGAGTGTTGTGCAGTGTTGGGGGGTGTTGTGCAGTGTTGGGGGGTGTTGTGCAGTGTTGGAGAGTGTTGGGGGTGTTGGGGAGTGTTGTGCAGTGGCGGGGGTGTTGGGGAGTGTTGGGGGGTGTTGTGCAGTGTTGGGGGGTGTTGTGCAGTGTTGGGGAGTGTTGTGCGATGTTAGGGAGTGTTGGGGAGTGTTGTGCAGTGTTGGGGGGTGTTGTGCTGTGTTGGGGAGTGTTGTGCAGTGTTGGGAGTGTTGGGGAGTGTTGTGCAGTGTTGGGAGTGTTGTGCAGTGTTGGGGGGTGTGGTGCAGTGTTGGGGAGTGTTGGGGGTATTGGGGAGTGTTGTGCAGTGGCGGGGGGTGTTGGGGAGTGTTGGGGGGTGTTGTGCAGTGTTGGGGGGTGTTGTGCAGTGTTGGGGAGTGTTGTGCGGTGTTAGGGAGTGTTGTGCGGTGTTAGGGAGTGTTGTGCAGTGTTGGGGGGTGTTGTGCGGTGTTGGGGAGTGTTGTGCAGTGTTGGGGAGTGTTGTGCAGTGTTGGGGAGTGTTGTGCAGTGGCGGGGGATGTTGGGGAGTGTTGGGGGTGTTGTGCAGTGTTGTGCAGTGTTGGGGGGTGTTGGGGAGTGTTGTGCAGTGTTGGGGAGTGTTGTGCAGTCTTGGGGGGTGTTGTGCAGTGTTGGGGAGTGTTGGGGGTGTTGGGGAGTGTTGTGCAGTGGCGGAGGATGTTGGGGAGTGTTGGGGGTGTTGTGCAGTGTTGTGCAGTGTTGGGGGGTGTTGTGCAGTGTTGGGGGGTGTTGTGCAGTGTTGGGGGTGTTGTGCAGTGTTGGGGAGTATTGTGCGGTGTTGGGGAGTGTTGGGAGTGTTGTGCAGTGTTGGGGGGTGTTGTGCAGTGTTGGGGAGTGTTGTGCGGTGTTGGGGAGTGTTGTGCGGTGTTGGGGAGTGTTGTGCGGTGTTAGGGAGTGTTGTGCGGTGTTAGGGAGTGTTGGGGAGTGTTGTGCAGTGTTGGGGGGGTGTTGTGTGGTGTTGGGGAGTGTTGTGCAGTGTTGGGGAGTGTTGTGCAGTGGCGGGGGATGTTGGGGAGTGTTGGGGGTGTTGTGCAGTGTTGGGGGGGTGTTGGGGAGTGTTGTGCAGTGTTGGGGAGTGTTGTGCAGTCTTGGGGGGTGTTGTGCAGTGTTGGGGAGTGTTGGGGGTGTTGGGGAGTGTTGTGCAGTGGCGGAGGATGTTGGGGAGTGTTGGGGGTGTTGTGCAGTGTTGTGCAGTGTTGGGGGGGTGTTGTGCAGTGTTGTGCGGTGTTAGGGAGTGTTGGGGAGTGTTGTGCAGTGTTGGGGGGTGTTGTGCGGTGTTGGGGGTGTTGGGCAGTGTTGTGCAGTGTTGGGGGGTGTTGTGCAGTGTTGTGCAGTGTTGGGGGGTGTTGTGCAGTGTTGGGGGGTGTTGTGCAGTGTTGGGGGTGTTGTGCAGTGTTGGGGAGTATTGTGCGGTGTTGGGGAGTGTTGGGAGTGTTGTGCAGTGTTGGGGGGTGTTGTGCAGTGTTGGGGAGTGTTGTGCGGTGTTGGGGAGTGGTGTGCAGTGTTGGGGGGGTGTTGTGCAGTGTTGGGGAGTGTTGTGCGGTGTTGGGGAGTGTTGTGCAGTGTTGGGGAGTGTTGTGCAGTGTTGGGGAGTGTTGTGCAGTGTTGGGAGTGTTGTGCAGTGTTGGGGGGTGTTGTGCAGTGTTGGGGAGTGTTGTGCGGTGTTGGGGAGTGTTGTGCGGTGTTGGGAGTGTTGGGGAGTGTCGTGCAGTGTTGGGGGGTGTTGTGCAGTATTGGGGAGTGTTGTGCAGTGTTGGGGGGTGTTGTGCAGTGTTGGGGAGTGTTGTGCAGTGGCGGGGGGTATTGGGGGTGTTGTGCAGTGTTGGGGGGTGTTGTGCAGTGTTGGGGGGTGTTGGGGAGTGCTGGGGGGTGTTGGGGAGTGTTGTGCAATGTTGGGGGGTGTTGTGCAGTGTTGGGGAGTGCTGGGGGGTGTTGGGGAGTGTTGGGGGGTGTTCGGGAGTGCTGGGGGGTGTTGGGGAGTGTTGGGGGGTGTTGTGCAGTGTTGAGGAGTGTTGGGGAGTGTTGTGCAGTGTTGGGGAGTGCTGGGGGTGTTGGGGAGTGCTGGGGGGTGTTGGGGAGTGTTGGGGGGTGTTCGGGAGTGCTGGGGGGTGTTGGGGAGTGTTGGGGGGTGTTGTGCAGTGTTGAGGAGTGTTGGGGAGTGTTGTGCAGTGTTGGGGAGTGCTGGGGGTGTTGGGGAGTGCTGGGGGGTGTTGGGGAGTGTTGGGGGGTGTTGAGCAGTGTTGTGCAGAGTTGGGGGGTGTTGTGCAGTGTTGGGGGTGTTGGGGAGTGCTGGGGGGTGTTAGGGAGTGTTAGGGAGTGTTGGGGAGTGTTGAGGGGTGTTGGGGAGTGTTGTGCAGTGTTGGGGGGTGTTGGGGAGTGTTGAGGGGTGTTGGGGAGTGTTGGGGGGTGTTGTGCAGTGTTGGGGAGTGTTGTGCAGTGTTGGGGAGTGTTGTGCAGTGTTGGGGGGTGTTGGGGAGTGTTGGGGGGTGTTGAGCAGTGTTGTGCAGTGTTGGGGGGTGTTGGGGAGTGTTGGGGAGTGCTGGGAGTGTTGGGGAGTGCTGGGGGGTGTTGGGGAGTGTTGGGGGTGCTGGGGAGTGTTGGGGGTGTTGGGGAGTGTTGGGGGTGTTGGGGAGTGTTGGGGGGTGTTGGGGAGTGCTGGGGGGTGTTGGGGAGTGCTGGGGGGTGTTGGGGAGTGTTGGGGAGTGCTGGGGAGTGCTGGGGGGTGTTGGGGAGCCGGCCCTGTGGTTCTGGGAGCTCAGCAGCTGTGGGGAGGAGGCTGTTCAGCTTCCCACTAAATCTTGGGTCCGTTGGCCTGTTCGGGTCCAGCTGGCGTCCCGAGGGACATGGCTCACGCTTTCCCAGAGAGTCCCTGGCCCACCCGGCCGGCCAGCCGCTGAAGCCTACGACATTCCCAGCAGAGCCGGGGCTCTGTCGGCCGACCAGGTCACCAGGAGCGATGACGATGATGTCTGTGCTGATCGCCTCATTGAATTGGACCAGGTTGACCTGGATGTTTTGATGGGGTTTTTGTCCCCAAACTACTTGGCATGAAAAGCGAATGATTTGCTGGGCTTTGTTCATGATTGAGAGGTTCTCATCGTAGATAGAGGTGTCTGGCTCTGGAAAAGGCTGTTGAGTGTTTGCATTTATGGACTTACATTTCTGAGTGCTACATGCCAAAACCTGTCCACTCCTTACATTGCCTTATAGTCACCTATAATGGGAAGGTCTAGATCAGGCGTACTCAACTAAATTTGTCCGCGGTCCAATTTTGGCAGATACCTGTGACCTGAGGTCCGGATGGGGGGGGGGGGGGGGGGGGGGGGGGGGGGGGGGGGGGGGGGGGGGGGGGGGGGGGGGGGTTGTGGTGTTTTGTCCGAAACGATATGTGGTAGAAACACCCCTCAAAACAGGGGAATGAACATTTACCTGACCAATTTTAATGTTGCTATGTGTTTCAGGTTTGAAAAGTGCTGGAATTTAGGTTAAAGTACTTTAAAATGCTTGAAATTGTAACTACTTGGTTTCACAACAAATATCTGTCTGACTGAATAGTTCTCTTGTATTACGTTAACAAATACGAGCCTCTTGTAATTCCAGGACGAAACATGAGAACGTGAAGACGTGAAGATTGGGCGTTTTTAAAATAAACAACCATTAAATAATGTGATAAAAAGCGAATTATTTCGAGTATATGTATAAATATTTAACTTAACATGCTGGGAAATATTATATGTATAAATATAAATATATGTATAAATATTTAATGTTTAACATGCTGGGAAATATTGAAATGGACCTTGAAAGTGACGTACAAGTGCTTGAATTCCACCTTATAAAGGTGTATGAACCCTGAAAACGTGACTTTGTTCATTGCGCTGAAGCGCGGCGCGCGCGAAGTTACAAAATTCGAGAGGTGCACAACCTCGCGAACCGACAGCGCGCGTTATTTTCGCCGCGCGGACCCTCGCGCCGCTCGCGAAGCGTCAACCAGGCTTGTAGCCCGGGGGGTGGCGAACGTAAGTTGTTGAGCGGGGGGTGGCAAACGTAACACTCGTGACGGAGTGTTTTTTCAATAGCCCTGAAATAAATGTTACGGTTTTGTTTTGGTCCGTATCCAGTTAATCAGGAATGAGATTGGGTCCGGACAGGACTGCGTTCGGGTCCGGATCCGGACCGCGGTCCGCCAGTTGAGTACCCCTGGTCTAGATGTAGGTTATAGTACATCAATGATGTATGTCTAGATGTAGGTTATAGTACATCAGTGATGTATGTCTAGATGTAGGTTATAGTACATCTATGATGTAGGTCTAGATGTAGGTTATAGTACATCTATGATGTAGGTCTAGATGTAGGTTATAGTACTAGATCAGGTATCACCAAATGGCGGATCGCGGTCCGGATCCGGACCCGAATGCCGTCCTGTCCGGACCCAATCACATTCCTGATTAACTGGATACGGACCCAAATGCCAAAAAAATTTTAACGGGAGACTATATTTTAAACCTGAGAATTTATTTTCAGACGAGTGTTACGTTCACCACCCATTTGAGTGTTACGTTCGCCACCCCCCCCCCGCTCAACAACTTTCGTTCGCCACCGCGGACCCGGACCTAAGGTCTGAGCTATCTGCCAAAAATGGACCGCGGAAAGATTTAATTGATTACCCCTGGTCTAGATGAAGGTTATAGTACCTCTATGATGTAGGTCTAGATGTAGGTTATAGTGGTGTAGTCCACAGACGTCAGGGTTTGGAGTACAGTTTGGAGTAGTGGAGGGAGTGGTAGATGCTGCTTTGATTACGGCTGCATCTTATTTTGACCCTTTTTTTCCAAGTTGGCCCAATAACCGTTCTGGGACAATGAATTTGGGAAAGGGAGTTTGTAGTGGGGGCAAGGGGGCATCAGAATGGCAATTGTTACGTCCCACTGTGGGCACTGTGGGCTCAGGGCTACAGCTGCACTGTGGGCTCAGGGCTACAGCTGCACTGTGGGCTCAGGGCTACAGCTGCACTGTGGGCTCAGGGCTACAGCTGCACTGTGGGCTCAGGGCTACAGCTGCACTGTGGGCTCAGGGCTACAGCTGCACTGTGGGCTCAGGGCTACAGCTGCACTGTGGGCTCAGGGCTACAGCTGCACTGTGGGCTCAGGGCTACAGCTGCACTGTGGGCTCAGGGCTACACTGTGTTCTGGTCCTTCTCGTTTGTCTGTGTGTGTTTGGCAGGTTCTCTTTCTGTACGTGATGACATTGTTGGACCCCGAGACAGATCCATGTCACGTGCTCCTGACATTTGGGCTCGTTTTGGAAGACACTGCTCTCACTCATCTCCCTCTCCCTCCCTCTGTCTGCTCATGCCTCCGTTCCTCAGGTGCGTCTGAACCCAGCGGAGGCGTCGGACGTGCTGAAACGCTGGGCTGAGCACCTCTGCTCTCCTCAGATCAACCAGAAGTCCAAAGCCATTTTGGTGTTGCTGTCGCTGGGCTGTTTCCATAAAGTGGGCGAGATGCTTCACAGGTCTGTGTTTCTCCATTTCCTCCCTCCCCTCTATCTCCCCCATCCTCCCATCCTTAAATTGCCCTTGATAAAGCTACTTCTGCCCTAGAGTAAGGTCCCTTTATCCTATTGGAATCCTCTTGCCCTCTAGAGGAAGGTCTTTATACCCTAGAGGCCTTTATGCCCTAGATGAAGGTCTTTATACCCTAGAGGCCTTTATGCCCTAGATGAAGGTCTTTATACCCTAGAGGCCTTTATGCCCTATATGAAAGTCTTTATACCCTAGAGGTCTTTATGCCCTAGAGGAAGGTCTTTATACCCTAGAGGCCTTTATGCCCTAGCGGAAGGTCTTTATACCCTAGATGCCTTTATGCCCTAGATGAAGGTCTTTATACCCTAGAGGCCTTTATGCCCTAGATGAAGTTCTTTATACCCTAGAGGCCTTTATGCCTTAGAGGAAGGTCTTTATGCCCTAGAGGTCTTTATGCCCTAGATGAAGGTCTTTATGCCCTAGAGGCCTTTATGCCCTAGATGAAGGTCTTTATACCCTAGAGGCCTTTATGCCCTAGAGGAATGTCTTTATACCCTAGAGGCCTTTATGCCCTAGAGGAAGGTCTTTATGCCCTAGATGAAGGTCTTTATGCCCTAGATGAAGGTCTTTATACCCTAGAGGCCTTTATGCCCTAGAGGAAGGTCTTTATACCCTAGAGGCCTTTATGCCCTAGAGGAAGGTCTTTATGCCCTAGAGGTCTTTATGCCCTAGATGAAGGTCTTTATGCCCTAGAGGTCTTTTATTATTTATTATTATTATTATTATTCTTTTTTTTCGACAGGATAATCTATTGAGGCTTACAGACTCATTTACAAGAGAGACCTGTTTAAAAAAAAAAAAAAAAAAAACCAGCAATATAAAAAGTTATACAAAATACATATACATACAAATCATTACAATTTAGGTCTTTATGCCCTAGGTCGGGGGTTGGCAACCCGCGGCTCTTTGGCGCTGCCCTAGCGGCTCCCTGGATCAAAAATGTTTGAAAAATGTTTGAAAATGTAAAAAGATGGGGAGAGAAATATATTTTTTGTTTTAATATAGTTTTTGTAGGAGACAAACATGACACCAACATTCTTAACGTTTTCCAATGCTGTAAGAATGTGTAGAATAAATTAAATTAAATTTCAACATTTATGTCAATGAAGATTTGCGTCATAGCCTGCGACACACGTTTCTATTAGCAGGGCGAGATGAGGCACGTGGCTGTTGTAAACAAACCGGCGCGTAACTTTGCACGAGCCGCGCTTCAGCACAACGAACAAAGTCATGTTTGCAGGGTTCATACACTTGTACGTCACTTTCAAGGTCCATTTCAATATTTCCCAGCACGTTAAACTTAATTAAGTTAAATATTTATACATATACTCATAATGATTCGAAATAATGTGCTTTTTGTCACATGATTTAATGGTTGTTTATTTTCAAAACACCCAATCTTAACATCTTTACGTTCTCTCATGTTTCGTCCTGGAATTACAAGAGGCTTGTACTTGTTAACGTAATACAAGAGAACTGTTCAGTCAGACAGCTATTTGTTGTGAAACTAAGTAGTTACAGTTTCAAGCATTTCCAAGTACTTTAGCCTAAATTCCAGCACTTTTCCAGCCTGAAACACAAAGCAACATCAGGTAAATGTTCCTTCCCCTGTTTTTGAGGGGTGTTTCTTTATACTACCACATATCGTTTCGGACAACACTGCAAAGAATGTGACGCGGAAAGTATAAACGCCTCCACCGTTTGCGGAGGTTTGACTAATCTAAAACTGGCATAGGCCTCTCTGCTGTAAATCGAGAATCGAATCGAATCGTGACCCTAAAATCGGAAATACAATCGAATCGAGAATTTAGAGAATCGTGACACCCCTACTATAGAATACACTGCAGGGAGAATAAACATTTAATCATGAATGCTCATTATGTATTTGTAGCTAACTTAGTAATTTTGATAGTAGGCTAATAGTAGGCTTATATAAGGCTTTTAATTTTTTGCAGCTCCAGACGTATTTGTTTTTTGTTTTTTTTGGTCTAATATGGCTCTTTCAACATTTTGGGTTGCCGACCCCTGCCCTAGAGGAAGGTCTTACACTAGAGGGCTTGGTGCTGTAGAGTAATGATCTTGTACTCACAGGTCAGTCAATGCTACATTATTCTACCTGCACTTGCTACGTTTGTAAATGAGAACAGGCTGTAAATGCACTTCATGGAAAACAATAAATACCCCTTCCATTGATCTGGAAAAGCTCTGGAATTACATTCCAGACTGCGAGCCTATCTTTTTAACAAAGACGAATGTATCAGTGCGTGCTCTGTGCATTATCGAACAACTTTTTTTAGTAAAGTGAAAAAAAAAATGATGAATGTTCTCTCTCTTACAAAAGTGTTATTAATTCTGGATCTTTTTCTTTCTCTTGACCCTCGTTGCTCTTCTTTCTCCTCTTCCTTTGAGTTAGCTCAGAATTTCCCTCTAGACTTGTATTAAGATGAAGTGGTGTGTATCCCACATTGCACTTCCAGTCACAGATTATTGATCCTTTCGTGCATGCGTGCGTTTGTATAACTGAACTCATTCTGAGAGAACTACTGTGGCATATTAATGCCCCAGTTTACTGCAGCCACAAAGATGTTTTGAAGTGTATACAAAAAAGTGAAGCTGTTAGGATGTCTTTGAAAAGCCCTGAGGAGTTAAACGGACATGTCCCTCTGACAGCGTGAGGTACTTTGACCGGGCAGCACTCTTCATTGAAGCCTGTCTGAAGTTTGGTGTGATGGAAGCCAATGACACCACTAATATCCTTTTAACGGTGCCTTCTGTCCTGCTTTCTGCTCTGTACAAGGGTAACATTTCACACTGTAGAACAATATACCCACAAGCCCTATGTGAATTAACTACAAAGGATGCCCAAACATGGCTTAAGACCATTTTAGAAATATGTTTTTTTTTTCAACCAACAGCTGTGGGCTGATTGTCCACCAGATAGGGCTGTAGATCGGGTAAAGTCATATTGCACAGCGCTTTTCAGGGGACCTCTCATCTCTGTAGAGCTTTTTTCTCTCCTGTCAGTCAGACACTCATCAGCGCAGCCTGAACTCCTGCCGTTGTGTTGAGAACAGTACCGGGTCTTGTCACACCCACCACAATTTCTCCTTAACCCTCCGCCCCTCACATAAGCTAATCGGGGCAGCGTTTGCCGACTTCGCCCGCCTACTCCGCTCCATGGGCCTGCGTGAGGGAGCAGCGCTGTGGGCGTCCCGGGCCGGAGGAGCAGGAGAGGAGATCCTGGAGGAGCTCTTCCAAGAGGAGGGATCAGGGCTGGACACCACCCCCGGAGAGGAGGAGGCGCTCGGCAGCCCGGGGGCTGAGGTGTGAGGCCCGTCCTCAGCGGGGCAGCGATGGGGGAGACGTAGAACTGTAGGTGTGGGCTGGGGGACGAGCGTAGAGCTTCACCACGGCTGGAGGATCAGAACAAGAGTGTGGACGGCACCAGGCCATCATTCACTAAATGTCCAGATATAGTCTCTTCTCCTACACTTCATCTGAAGGTGAAAAGTGTTAGATAACAAAGCATGGGGAAGGTGTGGTGGAATGTGTGATGTAGTGCACGAATATATTGTATATGGCTTCGGGATTCAAACGATACATCAGTCCACCATATGCACTTCCTGTAAAAGAAAGCACTCTGTCACACGTGTACGTACACGTCTGATCTGTTTCTGTACTCTGCATGGTAGCTTTTCTGATCTTCTCATCCTCATGTTGGCCCTTGAAGGACAGGTTCTTCAACATTCCTACACCAATTATTTGGTTTGCACTCTTGAGTTTGACCCATTCTCTTTGGACTACAGGATAATGATGGAACACGTTTGCTGATTCATCTGTTAGTGTAAATAATGTTTCCTGTTCCAAACAACATAGACAAGTGGGTGAATGTCTGCTTTGAAAAATATATGCAACCATAATTATTCTGTGGTGCACAGACATTTGTGTGAATAATTAGCAAAATTTTATGAATTTTCCTCAAGAAATTGAATCACCTGAGACTCAATGAGCTCAGAAGGTTTTCCTCCAACATCAGAAGGTTTCGTTCCAACAGCTTTGTCATACCAATCAGATCTAATCAAGTAAAACTTGTGAGGCTGAGTCTCACTTCACTCACGAGAAATATCACAGCCCCAGTTTCCTTCTACCCAGCAGGACTGTTGTTTTAAGATGTGTATTCTCATCATCACTGCCCTGTTGGGCAGACGTTAATGCTGTGGTTTCTCCCGTGTGTGTACAGTGGTGCACCAGTTTCCTGCGTTGAGACTGTGGGTCTTCAGCCTCCTCCCTGTGTGAAACCCCTTCACACTGTTTGCCCAGTTGCTCTCGCAGATTACTTGCAGTGTCTCTATGGCAACTCTCGGTTGTTTTGACAGCCATGGGTTGTTTGCGTGGTCTACAGTGGAGTTGGGTGGAAGTGTGTGTTTCAGTGTTGTTCTGTAACTCATGACGTTGTTGGTGTTACTCCTGTGGGTCTGAACACCCTTTCTGGTCCAGGAAAATGGCTGTTTCAGTTTTTATGGTGTCTGAAGGTTCTACTTTCTTTCTTCGTCATGCTTTTCTTAGCAGTTACCTTGAATGTTGGATTAATTTGCCTTTCATGTTATTGTAATATCGAATAATGCACAAATCATCTTTATGAAATTACTCCTAAATGTTTAGAATAAAAAACTACAGGGTGTTGCTTTGTGCTCATCAGTTGAATATATGTATATAGAGAAAGCAATAAATGTGTCCAATCAATGTGTTTCTTTTACTGTGTTCACATTAGTTCCTTTGCCAACTGCAATTCTACCAGATAATGTGTATGTTGTGCTCATGTAAGCATGTAATAGTTCCATATTTATTTTCAAAAGCTTTTGCTGTGTATTTCAAACATTATCTTGCCATACAAACTCCCTCTCACCCTCAAGGTCAGTGGTTCCCAGTGGAAGTCCACTGATGTTCTGAACAGAGAAGCATCTCTCTAATGTGAAGATACAGCTCTTTGAAATCTCATGTATGCTGTTTATTAAACAAGACTATCAGTTATTAAAAGTTGCCCATTCCTGGAGACATCCACATTACTAACAGAAGGTTCAGGGAAAACCCACGGAGTCTGGCAGTAGACCCCGGGGCATGGTTACTCTCCTGGATCTAAATTACTGTATCACAGCTTTTCAGACCAAACAAGGTCAATTCAGGCCTGTGTGATAGGTTCTTTATAAAAGGGGGGGAATGTATGTACATGGCAACAATGAAGAGACAAAATAGTCTCTTGGTCTACAAAAGATCCAGTTAGACTACCAGAATGCTCTAAACGATTAAATGATTAAATTAGCATGTACTGAGTCTGCTGGACTGTGGTCATCCTCTCCTGCTCTATTACTGCCACTGATGCTCCTGCTTAAATGGAATATCTTGAATTAAAGCCTAATACAATATTTACAATCAATCTGGAAATGCCACAGTGCAAAAAAAAAAAAGGTTTTTTTTTTTTTTATGTTTTGCAAGAATGCAGTTACCGTCTCCCAAGTCAAGAAATTTGCTCTGACCACAAGAGGGCAGTGTTGGCCAAAAAAGTCAGCAAGGAATCGCTTCCTTTAAATTTCACACACATCCGTTTCATTGGGGTTTAGTAAATATCGCCGCTCCATGACATGTCTGAGTTATACTTGCACAAGCGGTTGAATTTCAAGTGCAGCAGATGACCACTGACCTGTGCAGGTCTGGAACCTCTCAGTGCCTCAGAGTTTCTGTATGGCCACATTAGGAGTGTGGACACCACTCTCACACCACACACTCCCCATACATGGAGGAACAAGAGCTCCATCCACTTCACTTTCTGATTTCTAGGCCCGCTCCCCAAGAGCCTTTGATGCCTTCCTTCAGCATTCCCCCGTCATCCATGCTGCTATAAAACCAGTGAAACAGCCATTCCCAGTGGAGTATTTGACACCCTGCAGCCCACCTCCTCCGATGTGACACATTACCTTTCCCCCATTTCTTCCTTTTGGAATATAATTTCTTCAGTGGTTTTTTTTGCCCTTATCGTACCTTAGGAACGTTTGATTTGAATGTGGCCTGTCCTCTCAGACTTTGCTGTGATGCTCATATGACAACGTGTTTTATTCTCCCAACTGTCTATAAGATTTTATATAGAGAAGGACTCTGTCAATTATGGAGGAAACAAATATTGTCTCTAGCAAGCATGCTCAAATGTGTGGCTGCTATCGGATAGCACATTACATGAAAATGACAATACTCGGAATAATAAAATACAATATCGATTTTTGAAAAAACACTGCTGCCCTCTGTTGGTCTCTCCCCATATTCACTTACATTGGTTTTATTTTGGACCAGTGGTTGCAAGTATCTCCCTACATGTGTGGGAGCAGCACATGGCTTTACATGCGTCTTTAGCCCTTAGTTACCCTTAGTGGATGTCTCCTCTGGCCATCTTACCCATATCTTTTATAAGACCACAACTCAATAAAAAGCAATGCACAGGTTTTAACACCTACAACCAAAGGTTTCCCCTATACAGGAACTTTCCCATTTCCAAGTTAGGGAATGATGTTATCACATGCAACTTCCCTAGAAAATAGGAGCTAGGGAGCCTTGGTAGGTAACAAAGGAGCAACAGGACATCTGGAAGGCGACCTTACTGCACTGTGTTGCTGTTGATGACTCAAAGATAAGCAGCCGGTTTCTCTTCCACACCCTCATCCAGAGAACCGCTGTTTACAAAGGCCCACCATACCCTGCTATATGAGGACGTTGCATTTAATAGGAACTTTATAAATGTTTGTGGTCATGTGTAATGACCATATCATAACAGCCTTTAAACAGCTGGAGTCAGTGGGGCATTTTAGCCACATAAAAGTCCTTCTTTTACATTTGCATGGAGTTCAGATTTAAATGGCTGAAAGACGAAAGACATGATGTACTTTATGTTTTTGACAAAGGGTCTTTAGAATTCACAGTATGTTCGGTTAGTAAAGTTAGTCAAGCTCACTTCCATGGCTTTGAGTCATTAAGCCCATACCCTAGTGGACTATCTGTTGTGACACTGAACTTGGACTTCATGGATGAAAGAAGACAAATTTGGGTCTACCAACAAGTTTGTGTGTGTGTGTGTGTGTGTGTGTGTGTGTGTGTGTGTGTGTGTGTGTGTGTGTGTGTGTGTGTGTGTGTGTGTGTGTGTGTGTGTGTGTGTGAGTGAGTGAGTGAGTGAGTGAGTGAGTGAGTGAGTGAGTGAGTGAGTGAGTGAGTGAGTGAGTGAGTGAGTGAGTGAAGGAAGGAAGGAAGGAAGGAAGGAAGGAAGGAAAGAATACAGGCAAACAGATTAAACATAGTGACAAGTTTTTCAAGCCTAAAGTGGATCACAAATGGACCAGAGCAAACAAACTGATATAAAGTTTTTTAAAAAAGGTGTATGTTTGACCACAGACTAGACAGAAAAAGTACAGACCTAAAAAGAAAGAAAACAATGAGTGGAGAATGTGGCAACAGCTTTCCCATGATAGATAGCTCGTGGAGATGTTCTGTGATGGCTTCTGTGGCACGTCTGAGCTTGATCCTCACGCCCCTGGGGGCCATTAGCAAATGATGAGGGAGGAACACAAACCTAACATCACATTTTTGATTGTGAGGATCCACACATCCCTTCTAGAGTTTGAGAGAGTGGCCTGCATAGTGGGGAGTAATCAGACCCCTGCTGTAGTCAGACCCCTGCTGTAGTCAGACCCTACATCCTTCACCAGGTCCAGGGGTCCACAGACACTCTGAGCTAGGGCAGCTGCTGGTTCACATGCCTATAAAGTTAATCAACAACAGTAAAAAGTTCATGTTGTGTAAAAAAAGGATCTTATTACAATTCACAATTCAAAAAAGGTTTTGTATAGCTAATGTGTATGCAGGTCTAAACCTTCATTAAAGCACCTTATACTGTACTGATCACTTCAGAACATGCATGCTCTTAAACCAGATGAATATTCTGTGATTTGAGTTGTGTTCTTTTTTTCCCTCATCATATTTCAGGTTTTTATGTAAGCTGATGGTGTTGATAGAGCTTTATAGATCATTATTTTATATTGAATGGTCCGCCAAAACAAATGGGTTTCTTTTAAATAGTTTAAATGCTGGAATAGAAGAGGCTACTTTAAAGAAGAAGTCACTGAGTGAGCAGTAAGTAACGTGCATATACACAAATGTCACTGTATGATCAAAACCAACCAGGTCAAAGAATGCTTAAAAGAGTTTATTTGCTTGTTCATTCATTTGTTTGCAAGTTAACAACACAATTTCTATTGCTAGATCCAAACACTGTTGTTTGTCTGACAGATTATCAGTGACACATTTTGCAGATTGTCAGGAAATTTTTTAAGCATGTCTTTCACGGCATTCTCTGCTTCCTTAAGCATCTTTTTCATTTTCCTTTCCTTATTCTTGATCTGTACAACTCTCTTCTCTGCTTCTACATCCACATACGCCCTGCTTGTTATCATCTCAGTGGCGTTACCCTGCACATATTTAAGCTGGTCAATCGTTTTATTTATGTTTTCATGTACCTTATTTTGGCACACTAAACCAACATACTCTACACTTGCATCAGTGAGATCTTTGCACTTGCTCCCAAAGATCTTCGAATTTTGATTATCAGTTCTCACTGGCTGGTCATCAACCAGGTTATACATGATGTTGTTCTTGATCTTTTCATTCTCTATGGATGATTTCATAAGTTTGGTCACAAAGGGATCCTCTGGGTTCTTCAGGTTGTACTTCTTTATGGAGTTCTTGATTATTTTGTAGTAGATCTTAATAAGTCCAGTGTTTATCACATGGTTGTTGCCCTTGGAATGCTGAACAAGGTTCCACTCATCAGACTCCAGGTGCTGCTTTGAGCCTTACGTGTGAGACAGTAATGACAGATTAACTTTCATTTTGATAATCACGACTTTAACTGTAGAGTTGACTTGTGATGTTGCTTATGTATCTCACCTGTACGTAACTGTTGCTGGTTGCTACTTTTTTCAGGAATCACTACACCACTCAGGAGAATAATCTGTAGATAAACATAGGCAAAATTAATGCACGTATGTAAATGTAAACACATATTTATTTTAAAAGCATGTAATTACACATTTTATATAAGATTGGGTAGACAAGTAGAATTAACATGAACTATTAACTACTTAAGTACTTTATAGTTTTCATTATAATCAAGACTGAAGTGTGCTTACCAAAATGAGTAACTTGAGATAAGGCATATTTCAGTTCCAGAATGTACTGATCGCTGTATTCTAATGAAACAAAATAAAATGTTTTACAAAATATTTGACTTTTGTGCACACATTATTATTTACATTGTATAGATTGTGCATATTCAATGGCATTCATCTTTCAAGTAGATGTATAACTACAGTTATATAATGTCTCATAAGTATGACATTAAGAACCATTGTTTTTGACTAAGTATCTTTTTTCTAATATTGTTCTGTTCTCAAGCTGCTAGTATCAATAGGATATTACCTGAACCTGAAGCAGTCCTGCTTAGTTGAAATGTCTCGAGTTTATCTTTATATGTGTCTGTATTCACACACTCCCCTTGTTAGTTTCATAATGACCGGTCATGTTCATCCAGTCACTGCAAATGACAATCATCACTACCTAATATGGAATACACAGGGGTCTTAAAGCTACAGTCTCATCATCACTTGGGTCTTGTTTAGTTTACCTAAATAATGTGCGTTTACACAGTGTCCCATGGGCTCGTCTTTGTTTGACTCTGCACATCT
Source organism: Brachyhypopomus gauderio (assembly GCF_052324685.1). Classification (NCBI taxonomy): domain Eukaryota; kingdom Metazoa; phylum Chordata; class Actinopteri; order Gymnotiformes; family Hypopomidae; genus Brachyhypopomus; species Brachyhypopomus gauderio. Next base: position 21,870,303 of record NC_135225.1, read on the forward strand.
ACGTATTCCATGAATACTCGTCTCTGCACACTGCCTTCCTCACACGTTACAATCTAATCTACAAAAATTAGATAAAACTCAACTTTGTCATTGTACGCTGAAAATATTAACTTTGAGTAAAATCTATTAAATTAACGTAATCATAATTTCTACATTGTAATATTAAGATTCAGTGAGAACTAGAATTTCTAAATAAAAATATATATAAATATACACAATAATGTAATAAATGAACTGTGTGGCAAGAGTAGGTTTTATTATAGATTTACTCATACTACTTAAAATGGTTCATTGTCACTGCACATAAACCTAAAAAAAACTACGTAATTTTTAATCTTATGGTATTGCGTTTGAATTTCTTGAGTGTGAATGAAGTTTTCGCTGAATCGGTGCATGTCATGTACATAAAATGCAAATTTCAGGACGCATGGCATGAAATATGGCATTCAGTGTTTTTAATTTGCATTGTATTAATTAATCGTTTTTTGATAACATTCAGGGGTAGCAGTAGTTAAATACTGCCAGGTGCAGTCCTTGAATTTGAGGAAGTTTGACCTGGAAAGTCATTTACAGGTCCTTGAATTTGATGTTAACCAAGGTGTGGGAACCCTCCTTACAGCACAACACAGGTTGGCCTCCTTCTCATACTGCATCCTGGTGCCATCTCTGCTCATGCACCCTGACATCTACATGATGTAAAAGAACACCTGATTCCTCAAAGCAGGCCACCTCCTTCCAGTATGGGCACTCTCACTGGTCTGTGGCTACCAGCTCCATCCATGACAAGCTGTGTGATGTACACCTGACATCTTTCTATCATAGCCAACGTTAACTGTTTCAGCAACAGTAGTTCTTCTGTGGGGAAACAGACCAGGGATGGGTTTCCCGAAACGTTCTTAGCGCTAGGTACTTCTTGAACCTTGTACGTTAGAACGAGGTTACAAAGTACTTAGCGCTAAGAAAGTTTCGGGAAACCCACCCCTGATGGGCTAGCCATCAGTCAGCATCAGGTGCTTGTGATGCTGTTGTTGGTTCTTCGGTTGTTTGTCCTTCCTTGGACCATCAGTGTTCGGTTTTAACCAGAGCTACCAGGACTTTAAGTGAATGACACCGACTACTTCAATACAATGTTTGGATGACTAGATCAGGGAATCTCCAAAATGGGAGAACTTAGTGGGTGTTCCTGCAAACAGCTTCCCCTTCACAAGACAACACCTACAGACACACAACACCTGCAGACACACAACACCTATAGACACACAGCACGTCCTTCTATAACCACATTGTCAGTTACAAAGTTGCTCCAAGTAAACAGATATATATATATATATATATATATATATATATATATATATATATATATATATATGTGTGTGTGTGTGTGTGTGTGTGTGTGTGTGTGTGTGTGTGTATATATATATATATACTCTTGCCAACCACTCGCATGCCCTAGCACTCATTTATGTCTTGATGTTATAGTTCTAATACACTAGCTGTTATTATTATCCTTTCTTATTATGGAATGTGTTTAGCAGCCAAGAAAGCTATAGGTTTAAACTCTATGTAAATTCTTAAATATTTCCAGACAAAGAAATAATCTGATGTATTTGAGTATTAAATTAAATGTTTATTCTTTTTTGTTTGTGTTCAAGTTGCAATGACTGGTTTTGTGGTTGTCAGATCACACCTGTGGTTGGGGTGCTGGTGCTGTCATCCTGTCACTGCATAAATACATAGATGACACTACTAGGATAGCTTTGCTACATCTCCGCAACATTGCCAAGTTAAGAAATGCATTATCACAGCATGGTGCAGAAAAATTGGTACACACCTTTGTTAGCTCCAGATTAGACTACTGTAACTCACTACTGTCAGGATGTTCAAATAGGAATCTAAATAAACTTCAAATAGTTCAAAGTGCCGCAGCCAGAATTCTTACTAGAACTAGAAAATTTCATCATATCAGACCAGTCCTATCAGTCCTGCATTGGCTCCCAGTTATTGATTTTAAAATTCTTTTATTGACTTATAAAGCACTGCATGGGCTTACTCCTGAATACTTCCTAGAGCTTATCTCCTATTATGAACCCCCACGCCCAATAAGATCACAGAGTGCTGGCCTCTTATTAGTTCCAACAATTAATAAGGTAACAGCAGGGGGAAGAGCTTTTTCTTATAAGGCCCCCCAACTATGGAAAAACCTTCCAAAATGCGTCCGGGACTCTGACACAGTCTCAATCTTTAAGTCTAGGTTGAAAACTTACTTATTTAGTTTAGCGTTTGGTAACTAATATGCCCCCTTAGATAAAGATACAGATCCAGGCGTTCATAGACGAAGGGTTTTATGGTAGACTGGGGTGCTGGTGCTGTCGTCCTGTCACTGCTCGTGGTCACTCAAGTTTGTTGACAGTGCAGTGAACGGATGCCATTGTCTCAGAATGCTCCCAAGCCTATGTTACCTTCTGGTTCTGCCTTTTTTAGCTAGGCTGTAATAGTTTAATTTAATGCCGGAGTTGCTGCCACACTCCAGAAATGTTTATAATCTCATCTGTCCCACATATAATTGTCCCTCTTTTTTTCCCAAATGACTGCCCTCCTACCAAGAAATACTGAGACGAGGAGAGACGAGCCTTTCCTGATATCCACCCTGGGTCTGCCACCTTCTGCCTAACCAGTTATGATGAAAGATCAACCCACTGCCCTGGACTCTCTCACCACCCCAAATTCTCTACATGATGAGAATGAACACCTGATTCCTCAAAGCAGGCCACCTCCTTCCAGTATGGGCACTCTCACTGGTCTGTGGCTACCAGCTCCATCCATGACAAGCTGTGTGATGTACACCTGACATCTTTCTATCATAGCCAACGTTAACTGTTTCAGCAACAGTAGTTCTTCTGTGGGGAAACAGACCAGGGATGGGTTTCCCGAAACGTTCTTAGCGCTAAGTACTTCTTAACCTTGTACATTAGAACGAGGTTACAAAGTACTTAGCGCTAAGAAAGTTTCGGGAAACCCACCCCTGATGGGCTAGCCATCAGTCAGCATCAGGTGCTTGTGATGCTGTTGTTGGTTCTTCGGTTGTTTGTCCTTCCTTGGACCATCAGTGTTCGGTTTTAACCAGAGCTACCAGGACTTTAAGTGAATGACACCGACTACTTCAATACAATGTTTGGATGACTAGATCAGGGAATCTCCAAAATGGGAGAACTTAGTGGGTGTTCCTGCAAACAGCTTCCCCTTCACAAGACAACACCTACAGACACACAACACCTGCAGACACACAACACCTATAGACACACAGCACGTCCTTCTATAACCACATTGTCAGTTACAAAGTTGCTCCAAGTAAACAGATATATATATATATATATGTGTGTGTGTGTGTGTGTGTGTGTGTGTGTGTGTGTGTGTGTGTATATATATATATATACTCTTGCCAACCACTCGCATGCCCTAGCACTCATTTATGTCTTGATGTTATAGTTCTAATACACTAGCTGTTATTATTATCCTTTCTTATTATGGAATGTGTTTAGCAGCCAAGAAAGCTATAGGTTTAAACTCTATGTAAATTCTTAAATATTTCCAGACAAAGAAATAATCTGATGTATTTGAGTATTAAATTAAATGTTTATTCTTTTTTGTTTGTGTTCAAGTTGCAATGACTGGTTTTGTGGTTGTCAGATCACACCTGTGGTTGGGGTGCTGGTGCTGTCATCCTGTCACTGCATAAATACATAGATGACACTACTAGGATAGCTTTGCTACATCTCCGCAACATTGCCAAGTTAAGAAATGCATTATCACAGCATGGTGCAGAAAAATTGGTACACACCTTTGTTAGCTCCAGATTAGACTACTGTAACTCACTACTGTCAGGATGTTCAAATAGGAATCTAAATAAACTTCAAATAGTTCAAAGTGCCGCAGCCAGAATTCTTACTAGAACTAGAAAATTTCATCATATCAGACCAGTCCTATCAGTCCTGCATTGGCTCCCAGTTATTGATTTTAAAATTCTTTTATTGACTTATAAAGCACTGCATGGGCTTACTCCTGAATACTTCCTAGAGCTTATCTCCTATTATGAACCCCCACGCCCAATAAGATCACAGAGTGCTGGCCTCTTATTAGTTCCAACAATTAATAAGGTAACAGCAGGGGGAAGAGCTTTTTCTTATAAGGCCCCCCAACTATGGAAAAACCTTCCAAAATGCGTCCGGGACTCTGACACAGTCTCAATCTTTAAGTCTAGGTTGAAAACTTACTTATTTAGTTTAGCGTTTGGTAACTAATATGCCCCCTTAGATAAAGATACAGATCCAGGCGTTCATAGACGAAGGGTTTTATGGTAGACTGGGGTGCTGGTGCTGTCGTCCTGTCACTGCTCGTGGTCACTCAAGTTTGTTGACAGTGCAGTGAACGGATGCCATTGTCTCAGAATGCTCCCAAGCCTATGTTACCTTCTGGTTCTGCCTTTTTTAGCTAGGCTGTAATAGTTTAATTTAATGCCGGAGTTGCTGCCACACTCCAGAAATGTTTATAATCTCATCTGTCCCACATATAATTGTCCCTCTTTTTTTCCCAAATGACTGCCCTCCTACCAAGAAATACTGAGACGAGGAGAGACGAGCCTTTCCTGATATCCACCCTGGGTCTGCCACCTTCTGCCTAACCAGTTATGATGAAAGATCAACCCACTGCCCTGGACTCTCTCACCACCCCAAATTCTCCCCTGCTATGACTGTATATCCACAGCCCTGGACTACTATTACTGACCATCAAGAAGTCTCTTAAGAATAAGAATTACATAGAGAAGACCTGTATACACACAAAGTTAAGAATTACTTATTATTCCCATCACTTCTTTGTTTATGCATCGAATAATAATAATTCCCACTTATATAGTGCCTTTCAGAATACCCAAGGATGCTTTACAAATAGTTTGTATGAAAGAACGAAACAAATAACAAAAATGAAGAAACCACATAGAACGGACCTAGATTGGAGAATTTGGGTGGAAATGTTGAGTAAATAAGTGAGTTTTTAATCTTTCTATTTATTGTTGTCATGGTGACTGTCATCAGCCAGAGGAGGATGGGTTCCCCCCCTGAGTCTTGGTTCCTCTCAAGGTTTCTACCTCATGCCCTTAGGGAGTTTTTCCTTGCCACTGTAGCCCTTGGCTTGTTCACTGGGGGCTTGGACTCAGACACATGACACATGAGGCATCTCCAGATTTATAGTAAGTTTTTACATTTCACTATACAACAGGAGAATAATCCAAGGTACACTTTAAAACCACGTAAGAACTATTTAGACAGGAAATAACAGCCAATGTGCACTACAAAAATAGGTTTGACCCACATGGGTCATCAGTAAGAGTCTAATGAGATCAGAATGACTGATTAGCACCAACAGCATGTCACACTCAAACCACATCTCCAATGGCTTAACAACTACACACGCCACATACCTGCTGTAACCATAACAACAATTAAAGAGATAGATAAAAAAGAAAAGATAGGAAGGATAAATAAATCTCATCTTGGTGTGTATTTATATACATGAGTTCTCTATGTCAGTCCTAAACGTCTTGATGGTTGGTAATAGTAGTTATAGCAGGGAGAATTCAGGGTAGTGAGAGGGTCCAGTGTAGTGGGTTTATCCATCATCCACACTGGTTAGTCAGGGCAGTGGGTTGATCCTCCATCATATCTGGTTAGTCAGGAGGTGGCCGGCCCAGGATGGATCTCTGGAAAGGCTCGTCTCTCCTCATCTCAGTGTTCCTTAGGTAGGCGGGCAGCCATATGTAAAAATAAAAACGGAAAATTATCTCTGTATGGGATCATATGTGGGACAGATGAAATTTAAACATTTCTGGAGTGTGGCATTAAATTAAATTACAGCCTAACTAAAAATCAATCAATCAATCAAAGTTTATTTGTATAGCGCTTTTAAAAACTCAAGTTGTCGCAAAGCAGCTTTACAGGATTTACAAGGTTAACAATACTATGGGTCCAGAACCCTAATGAGCAAGCCAAAGGCGACAGTGGCGAGGAAAAACTCCCTATGATGGTGGGGAATAGGAAGAAACCTCGGGAGAACCAAGACTCAAAAGGGAACCCATCCTCCATTGGGCGGCCCGTTAACACACAAATACACGAGTCACACACAATTCACACAATCAGACTAGGTAAAAGGTAGAATTGAAAGTTCTGGGTTTTGATATTGTCACTGTAAATGTCTGTTGATGAATGCCAGGCTTTCATTCCGTGTCGGAGCAGTGATGCTGGTATTGTAGGCTCCGACTGCAGTGTTACTCCCCAGGTGAACCCCGGTATCAGCACATCCACCGGCAGCCAGACCATCCCCCAGGTGCCTGCAGGTGCCTGTATCCAATCGTCTTGTGTAGAGCCATGCAAGAAGATAGATAATACAGACTGAGTGGACATGAATTTAAACCACCATTGATTTAAATGTACGTAGCTCACGTGCCAGTGATGAGCATGTGGCTCCGGCAGACTAATCTATAGCAGCATAACTAAAGGGAGGGGTTCAGAGGTGACCACAGGCATGAGGGCTCACTGAGACATTGCTTTCCAGTCAAGTCATAGTCACAAATAGAGTGATGCCAAGACACAGCTGGATGACAGCATCAACATCTCAGATCACCAGAAATCTCAATGTCTGGGGGCCCCCAAGCCCCTACACCTTACAAGGGGAATTTTAGCTGAAGGCTTGACTAAACAGGTGAGTCTTAAGTCTAGATTTAAAGATTGGAACTGTGTCAGAATCTCGGATTGGAGCTGGAAGGCTATTCCATAATTGAGGGGCTTTAAAAGAGAAAGCTCTGCCTCCGGCTGTAGTTTTACTAATTTTTGGAACTAGGAGAAATCCAGCATTTTGGGAGCGCAAAGGGCCAGATGGGTTGTAGTAATCAATGAGTTCACTCAGATATTGTGGGGCAAGACCATTTAACGCCTTATAGGTTAACAGGAGAACTTTAAATTCAATGCGATATTTAATCGGCAGCCAGTGTAGTGCGGCGAGAGTGGGACTAATATGATCAAATTTCCTAGCCTTGGTTAGGACTCTAGCTGCAGCATTTTGTACAAGTTGTAGCTTTTTTATGGACTGTTTAGAGCATCCAATTAGAAGACTATTACAGTAGTCCAATCTCGACGAGACAAAAGCATGAACTAGCTTCTCTGCATCAGCTAATGAAAGTAAGTGTCTCAGCTTGGCGATATTACGTAAATGGAAAAAGGCAGCCTTAGTGACATTGCATACATGTGTATCAAATGAAAGATCAGAACCAATAGTGACACCTAAACTTTTTGCAGTGGATTTTGGTGTTACTGAAAAACCATCTAGGGTAAGGGGAATATCAGCCCAATTGCTTCTAACAGCTTTAGGCCCAAGAATCAGTACCTCAGTCTTGTCAGAATTTAGTTTAAGAAAATTAGACGCCATCCAGTTTTTAATATCCTGGACGCAGTTCTCAATCTTGAGAGTTGTGGTGGTATCATCTGGATTAGAAGATATATACAACTGAGTATCATCTGCGTAGCAATGGAAGCTAATACCATGCCTACGAATGATAGTGCCCAGTGGTAGCATATATAATGAGAATAATATGGGGCCCAGTACAGATCCTTGTGGGACACCATACTTTACTTCAGAATGCTCAGAGCATTCGTTATTTACTAGCACAAATTGGTAACGATCTGTCAGGTAGGACCTGAACCAGGAGAGTGCTTGACCTCTTATGCCAATGAGTGTCTCCAGTCTATTAAATAGAATATTATGATCAATGGTGTCAAAAGCAGCACTGAGGTCTAGCAGTATGAGAAACGAAATGTGTCCTTAATCAGAGGATATTAAGAGATCATTCAGTACTTTAGTTAGTGCTGTTTCAGTGCTGTGATGAGCTCTAAATCCAGACTGAAATAACTCTAAGACATGTTCTGTCTGTAAGAAGGAAGAGAGTTGTGAAGAAACTACTTTCTCTAAAATTTTGGATATGAATGACAGATTAGAAATTGGCCTATAGTTGGACAGTTCTTGGGGGTTAAGACCAGGTTTTTTAATTAGTGGCTTGATGACTGCAAGTTTAAATGAACTGGGAACGTAGCCCAGGCTCAGAGAATAATTTATTATAGTAAGCAACGGTTCTACATTGCTGTGCAGTAATTCTTTAAGTAGATGGGCAGAACCAGAAGGTAACACAGACTTGGGAGCATCCTGAGACATTGACATCCATCCATACTGTCAACAAACTTGAGTGACCACGAGCAGTGACAGGATGACAGCATCAGCGCCCCAGTCTACCATAAAACCCTTCACCTATGAACCCCTGGATCTGTACCTTTATCTAAGGGGGGATATTAATTATCAAACGCTATATGAAACAAGTAAGTTTTCAACCTAGACTTAAAGATTGAGACTGTGTTAGAGTCCCGGACACATTCTGGAAGGTTATTCCATAGTTGGGGGGACCTAATTAAAAAAAGGCTCTTCCCCCTGCTGTTACCTTATTAATTGTTGGAACTAATAAGAGGCCAGCACCCTGTGATCTTAGTGGACGTGGGGGTTCATAATAGCAAATAAGTTTCTGGAGGTACTCAGGAGCAAGACGTGCAGTGCTTTATAAGTCAGTAGAAGAATTTTTTAATCAATACGGAATTTAAGTGGGAGTCAATGCAGTTCTGATAGGACTGGTCTAATATGATCGAATTTTGTAGTTGTAGTCAGAACTCTGGCTGCAGCATTTTGAACTATTTGAAGTTTATTTAGATTCCTATTTGAACATCCTGACAGTAGTGAGTTACAGTAGTCCAATCTGGAGCTAATAAAGGCGTGTACCAATTTTTCTGCACCATGCTGTGATAATGCATTTCTTAACTTGGCAATTTTGCGGAGATGTAGAAAAGCTATCCTAGTAGTATTATCTTTGTATTTATCAAATGATAGGTCAGAGTCGAGTATGACGCCTAGGTTTTTGGCTACTGTGCCAGGTGTAATGGGGTAGTCTGCGAGATTAAGCATTAGATCTGGAATTTTTTGTCTTGCGGCCTTAGGGCCCAGGAGGAGAACTTCTGTTTTGTCCTCATTAAGTTGGAGGAAGTTTAGCGACATCCAGCATTTAACATGTTACACAGGCCTCAATTTTTCCTAAACTGAGTTTGTCATCAGGTTTGGCTGATATGTAAAGTTGAGTGTCATCTGCATAGCAGTGAAAGTTGACACCATGTTTATAACTATGCCCAATGGTAGCATGTATAATGTAAATAATAGATAATAGAATAGTCCTAAGATGGAGCCTTACGGGACTTCATAGAGTAAAACCAACCCAGCGTTCTAACCGTTTTAGCAAGATCCTGTGATCTATTGTGTCAAAAGCCGCACTAAGATCAAGAAGCACTAACAGAGATACATAGCCTTGATCTGAGGCAAGGACGAGATCATTTGTTATTTTAACAAGGGCTGTTTCTGTACTGTGGTCGGGCCTAATCCAGATTGGAGCTGTTCAAATATGTGATTCCTATGCAGATATAGGCATAATTGCTGGGCTACAGCTTTTTCTATGATCTTGGATATAAATGATATGTTCGAAATAGGTCTATAATTAGATATTACAGTCGGATCAAGATTTGGTTACTTGATCAGAGGTTTAATAACCGCGAATTTACAGTATTTGGGCATGTGACCTATTGTAATGGATGAGTTAATTTTGAGGGAACCAAGTCTAGTGTGCAGGTAGTACAATGTAATGATTAAATTATTTTCTCCAATTCTGATTGTGGGAATGGATGAAAAGTTTCAAGCGTTTCTCCTAATCCAAAATTTAGTTAAAAATCGACCAAACCAGACGACAGACCAGTTGGATTACATATAATAGGTTTTATATTTTGTCTAATATTCTCTATTTTATTATCAAAGAAATCTATAAATACATTACAAGTGAGGTTTACTGGAATCTGAGGTTCTGTGCCTGCTTGATTTTTTGTAAGTTTAGAAATAGTATTAAAAAGAAATCTAGGATCGTTTTTATTTTTCATACTTAGTGAGGCTAAGTATGCTGAGCGTGCTTTAGTGAGTGCCCGTTTGTAGTCAATAATGCTATCTTTCCAGGCACAGTGGAATACTTCCAACTTAGTGGATCGCCATTTCCACTCTAATTTACGTGCTATTTGTTTTAATTTTTGAGTTTGGTCATTATACCACAGGGCAAGCTTTATAGATCTAGCCTATTTATACCTGTGTCTTACACCTGTGTCTTAAACCTGACATAATGCACTTCAGTATTTCCAGTATTTGCTCTGTGGCGCCACACTGAGGCAATAAGTATTCATTACACCATCTATATTTGAATATGAGTATTAAATAAAAATTATTTAAACCTCTGCATAAATATGACTGATTCTCAGATAAAAAGCCACACCCCTACTCACTCCTCCAACCCCCTGTTCTCTGTCATTTGGTTGGTCCTTAAATGAATAGGGTTCACTGTAATGGCAATGTGCTCTACAATGAGAAAATTAAATATGGACCAATTGCTGTACACTTATTTGTCAAATGGTAACTGACACCAAGGACCTGTCAGTTGGTGGTGGTGGAGGAGGAGGAGGAGGAGGTGGTTGGTGGTGGTGGTGGTGGAGGTGGAGGTGGAGGAGGAGGAGGTGGTTGGTGGTGGTGGAGGTGGAGGTGGAGGTGGAGGAGGAGGAGGTGGTTGGTGGTGGTGGAGGTGGTTGGTGGAGGAGGTGGAGGAGGAGGAAGATGGTGGAGGAGGAAGAGGGTGGTGGAGGAGGAGGAAGGTGGTGGAGGAGGAGGAGGGTGGAGGAGGAAGAGGGTGGTGGAGGAGGAGGAGGAGGGTGGAGGAGGAAGAGGGTGGTGGAGGAGGAGGTTGGTGGTGGAGGTGGAGGGTGGAGAGGGTGGTGGTGGAGGAGGAGGAGGAGGGTGGAGGAGGAAGAGGGTGGTGGAGGAGGTTGGTGGAGGTGGTTGGTGGTGGTGGAGGTGGTTGGTGGTGGTGGAGGTGGTTGGTGGAGGAGGAGGTGGAGGAGGAGGAAGATGGTGGAGGAGGAAGAGGGTGGTGGAGGAGGAGGAAGGTGGTGGAGGAGGAGGAGGGTGGAGGAGGAAGAGGGTGGTGGAGGAGGTTGGTGGAGGTGTAGGGTGGTGGGGAGGAGGGAGTACGGCAAGCTGGAGCCATGGGGAGCGGAAGCCTGGTAATCACATGACACACAGCACAGGGAGTAGGGAAGTGGGAATACCCTAATACCCTAATACCCTAATATCCTAATACCCTAATACCCTAATACCCTAATACCCTAATATCCTAATACCCTAATATCCTAATACCCTAATACCCTAATATCCTAATACCCTAATGCTCTAATCAGAAACAGGCATTTTTCTCACAGATGGATCTGCTTCCCTTTAGCCTGGGAAGAGAACCTTAAGAAGTTCAGGTTGCTGTGGTACGTAGAGTGGGAACGATACCTCTTGACAGAAGCAAAAGTGTCTAGAAACATTTCAGTAATTAATTCATTTAAAAATGTAGTAATTATTTTTTTCTTTTCTTCTGCTTCTGCTCATTTTCACATATAAACACACAACTGCATTATGCAGTTTGATGCTGTCGACCAGGTTCTGTATGGCGATAACTCTGCCTACAAACACGGCAGAGTCGTTGGCCATATGTCTGTGTGCTGGTGAACACGCCTTGTTCTCGCCACTCTTAAACCAGCAGCAATGGTGCTCTATAAACCCGCTGGGTGTGTCCCACCGGCCAGCTGCCTGGCTGTGTTTACCATGCCGCGTTTGACCGCCTACTCTCTTTCTCCATGTGGACATGGAGGATCATCAATATTGCTTCCAGTTTGCATATACAGTCTATTCATCACGGCATGGTGATTAACGTGTGACATCACGAGCCTTATGGCATGCAGCTCTGAGATAATATGAAACAGACAGATTGTGGATGGTCACATTATGAGCTGGTGTTAAATTAGGCTTTTGATGACCATATGGAACTGTGCTAATATAAACAGAGATAAGGACAAACTAATGTTCATAATTTTTTTGTGTGTCTGCTCAAAACAAATTTACAAACGTACTATACAGCCTCTATGTAGTACAAAAGCTCTGCTGGATATAACGTTAATGATAGATAATAACAGCAAATAATTCACAACCAAATAATGACTATCATTATCATTATTAATGGTGCTGTTGTTACCACAGCTAAGATTTACTGTAATTAGAACAATTTGTTAGCGTTAGCCAAACAGTTGCATCTTACTTTGACTTCTCAAAGGTTCATTTCAAAGTTTCCTTTTTCCATTCTAGTTGTTTTGTTTACTCTCTGAAATAAGAGATAAGCCCGGTGTGAAGGGGTGGAGTGAGGTGTAAATATTTGATATTCTCAGGCTGGACACAAGTAAGAACATGACTGGCGAAGAGAAGAAGACATGTGTGCCTGAAGCTGTGCTTGCATTCTTAGATACATTAGCTGAAGGCATCCCGATTTCAGACGAACGGAAGGAACCAGGTATTAGCTCAGCAGGGATTCTCAGCTAAATGGTTTGTTTGCAGACATTATTATTCCATGGCTAGAGCTGTCTGCTGGTGTTTTCACTGCTCACTGTGAGATACGACAACAACGGCCCTCTTTGGTGTATCTGGGTCTCTTCATACACCTCCTCTCTCCTCACCTCTCAGTCTGTTTCTCCTGGCCTGGGTCACCTCCAATCATGCAGGGGGCACCTTCTTTTTGTATTGGGCACTTCTTTAGTTATATTTTATAGTGCGATTATTGTGGTGGCTTGTGTGTCTCAATGATCTCTATACGTTTATGGTCTTGAGAAGAAGTTCTGTGATGTCTTGTAGACGGGGAAAGTTTCACTGGGGGTTTGTCATTATGGACACATGAGGTGAAGTGTAGACAGATTCAGCGAAGATGAAGGAAATGGCGACATGGACATGAATGTGGTGGAACTGACTCATTTGCAGAGAAGACCTGTGAAGATGTGGAGATGTGAAGCTCCTGATGAAACCAGCATGGATTGACGTTTTTACATCCAGGCTCTCAGTATAACAGTTTTCCTAATGATTGGGCTTTGTTGAAAAGGAGCCTTGGTTCACATATGGTTTACCCAGCTTAGCAGTTATGTAGGGTTCCAGTTTTTAGTTCTATCAATCCAATATGCTGGGTAAAAAACAAACAAAAGAACTGCTGTGTCATTATATTCATAGATGTGACTGAAAATATGAATAAAAATAAGCCTGTGAATTGTATCTTTGTGAATTGTAGACAGGTAAAATTATGTGCATTTTTCCATCTGACTGACAGGAAGAACGTAAGTCCTTAATGGACCAAAATAATTTCTTACAGCATGCCAGCAGGTTTGGCAGACCTCCTGCTTGCTGCATTCTCTACCTGAGCTGGGTGGATGACAGTAAGAGTGGCAGATTCATGAAGGTCTCATTAGGGCAGCGTGCCTGCAGGTTGCTCCGGAGAATAGTCTGGGGGGGGGGGGGGGGGGGGGCTTTGAGCCCTCCCCTCATCCTGCTCCAGGATGTCTGCCGCTGAGGTAGCCGGGGAGGGGCAGGTTTGCACCTGGCCCACACGAACCTCGCCACTGGCACACTGGTTCAAGTTCTGTCTTGGAGAGCTAAGATTCCACGCATTCAGCCCTGTAGGCCTGGACTCCAATGTTCAAAGCTCTCTTTTGCGCTCTCTATTTATCCCTCTCTCTCTCTCTCTCTCTCTCTCTCTCTCTCTCTCTCTCTCTCTCTCTCTCTCTCTCTCTCTCTCTCTCTCTCTCTCTCTCTCTCTCTCAATGAGTTCCTGAACATGTCAAGACAGTTATTCAAAACTTCCCTGGGCCAAACGACTGAAGAGCTAATTTTAGGATTAAATTTCGGAGATAATTAGGAAATATTGGGAGTGTTGAACTCTGTGTGCATGTTGTGTTTTGTTTCTAGGCACTGCAGGAAGGTCAGGACTTGTTGCAAAATGACTGTAAGTGGCTGAGGCTCGAGTAATAATTATTTCAGTAACACAGTACAGTGTTTCACCCATGCAGTTACAGTGGTATACAGTGGTATACAGTGCGATCTTTCAGCCACAGAACATATGAATTTAGTACACATTAACAAACTACAGGCCCAAGCATTTATAAACCATATGTAAAGCTGGCATAGTAAACAAAGCAATCTCTTACTGGGTCACTGTCCTCACAGTGCATTTGTGATTTGCAAAAAAGCTCAACAGAACACAGATTGGTGTTAAATAGTAATAGTAACTACATATTTAAATAATGGTGGTTAAAGAAAACATTGATTTCTTTTTTTGTCTAGTGGGAACATAGAACATTGTCTAATAGGCCATTTTCATACACTTCATTTTCATTGTTGCCACTAGGTGGCACCATTCCATTTCTCATACAAAAATCCTGCTGCCTGCACATGTGTATCCAGGGGGGTGTTTTTCTTTCAGTATACCTCGACAGAACTCACTGAACAAAATGGCTCATGTACTGGATGCCACCTGTAACCTGCAGAAGTCAGTAGTGTTTGCTATTACAGGAATACATAGTGCTATAGTGTTTAATAGAGTGAAGAATCCACCCAAGGCTTCTGATCTTCTGTTAATGGTGATGAATGAGCGTGTGAAGTCTTTGAGGAGGTTATTGAAACATTCTGGGTTTGAAGTGTAGTGAAGTGCAGTCCAAAATATTCACTGGGGATTACAGCTCCCCTAGTCTGTGTGGGCATTCATGTGAAATATGATGTTTATGTCTGTCTGCACACATATTTGTGTATGAACACAGCACAGTCACACACAGCTGCTTACTGTATGTTTCTCTCCTCCTTTTTGTTACTCCTTTCACCTTCACATTCTTTGAACTTTGACCTTTCCTGTACTGTAATCAGCTTCACTACTGTATATGAACAAAAACAAATAAAAAGTGGACCTCGCAGTTTCCTGCTGATAAAATAATACTCCCTTTCAAAAGCTAGCAAGTCTATCATTATATCATTATTCCACATGAAGCTGACCTATGCAGTAGTAGTGGTTATGTGATTATATATATATAATGGCAAGCCGTTCAGGAAATAATTATATATATATAGAATGACTGCTAAGTCTGAATATATGGAATGAAACCTGAGAATATGGTATGAAGTCTGAATATATGGAATGAAAACCGGAGAATCTGCACTCTCTTCTGTACCTCTCTTTCACTTCCTCCATTACTCTGTACCCTCAACCCTAAGTAGGTAAACTCATCAACCTGCACCAAATCAACTCCTTGTAACTGGACCTGTCCACCGTCTGCCCTCTCATTCACACACATGTACTCTGTTTTACTCCTGCTCACTTTCATTCCCCTGCTCTCCAAAGCATATCTCCATCTTTCCAAGCTCACCTCCACCTGCTCCCTACTCTCACTACATATTACAGTGTCATCAGCAAACATCATAGTCCAAGGGGACTCCTGCCTAACCTCGTCCGTCAGTCTGTCCATGACAATTGCGAACAGGAAGGGACTCAGAGCTGATCCCTGATGTAGTCCTACCCCAACTTTAAACCCATCTGTCATTCCTACCGCACATCTCACTGCTGTCACACTGTTCTCATACATATCCTGCACCACCCTCACATACTTTTCTGCTACTCCTGACTTCCTCATACAATACCATAGCTCCTGTCTCGGTACTCTATCATAAGCTTTCTCTAAGTCAACAAACACAGAATGTAACTCCAAGTACCTTCTTAGCCACATCCCTCACTGCATTTGAAGTTTCATCCCAGGTATCCAGAACACCACCACCATTACCCAGTACCTGCCTCACCTCATCCCTGAATTTTACACCACAGTCCTTATCCTTTAACTTCCACCACCTGATCTTAGGTTCCACTCTCACTCTCTTCCTCTTCTTCACCTCCAAAACCATCCTACATATCACCATCCTATGCTGTTTAGCTACACTCTCCCCTGGTAACACCTTGCAATCACTAACCTCTTTCAGGTTTCGTCTCCTACAGAGGATATAGTCGACCTGTGTGCATCTTCCCCCACTCTTATATGTTACCCTGTGCTCTTCTTTTATCTCAAAGTAAGTGTTAACTACAGCCATCTTTATCCTTTTAGCAAAATCTACCACCATTTGTCCTTCCGTAATCCTTTCATTAACACCATATCTACCCAACACCACCTCATCACCACTGTTCCCTCCACCAACATGTCCATTTAAATCTGCTCCAATAACCACTCTCTCTTCTTTAGGAACCTGCAAAACAACTTCAACTCTCTCCAGAATTCTTCTTTCTCCTCCACATCACAACCTACCTGAGGAGCATAAGCACTGATGACATTCATCATCACCCCATCAATCTCCAACTTTACACAGATCACCCTGTCACTTACTCTCTTTACCTCCACTACACTCTTACTAAACTCATCCTTCAGGATTACCCCTACTCCATTTCTCTTCCTGTCTACACCATGATAGAAGAGTTTGAAGCCACCACCAATGCTCCTGGCCTTGCTCCCCTTCCACTTGGTCTCCTGTACACACAGTATATCTATCTTCCTCCTCTCCATCGCATCAGCTAGCTCTCTCCCTTTACCTGTTATAGAGCCCACATTCAACGTACCAACTCTAACCTCCACCTTCCTGCTCTGCCTCCTCTCCTTCATCTTCAGAACCCTCTTCCCCCCTCTCCTCCTCCTCCTTGTCCCAACAGTAGTCCAATTTCCACTAATGCCATGTTGGACAACAGCACCAGTGGCGGTCGTTGTTAACCCGGGCCTCGACCGGTATGGAATTTCTGTTTTTGATCCGCATCATTTGATTTGGTGCAGTTTTTACACCGGATGCCCTTCCTGACGCAACCCTCCCTATTTATCCGGGCTTGGGGATAAACCTAGTGGCTAGGTTTTATTTATATATATATATATATATATATATATATATATATATATATATATATATATATATATATATATATATATACAGTAATGTGTGTGTGTGTGTATGTGTGTGTGTGTGTGTGGGTGTGTGTGGGTGTGTGTCAATCCCCCTTTAAGCCCCCTTAGATGTGTTTTCTGGAGAACTCTTAAACAACACGTGTGTGCGTGTGTATCCTCCCGTCCCTCACCCTCACCCTGCCAGAACCAGGCCCGTCACCAGGCCCAGATGTGACCTTCGCTGTGATGCTGCGCTGAGCCCACACCACGTGTGGCTGACTGCTAGGTCTGTGGGCCTACTGTTCTCTACAGCCGTCTGAAACCTGACCTAGGGTGAGGGAGAGAAAGAGAAAAGGGGAGAGAAAAAGAGAAAAGAATAGCCACAACTGAGCTTTAACAAGAAAGGAGATTTAGAAGAGAAAAGGGTGTTTTAGGTCTGCATATATTTGCGAAGGATCGATCCAACAGCGTGTTCCATTGCCACGTGTGACCTGCTTGTGAGTCCCTGGGTGATTAACGTCCACCATGGGATCCCAACATCTCCTACCATTAGCTCAGCTCAGCAGAAACAAGAAGGCAGAAGAGGAGATGGAGAAAATAAAATACAGAAAACAAAATATCCATCACTGAATTCTCTGACATTTAAGACCCTGCAACACAGGATATTGGCATTTTTTGAAATTATAATAATGGCGGTAATTTTTTTGCCTGCAAAATGAATCAGAGATGGTCAGTAATAGTCATACTTACCACAAGAGAAAGTGCTGTGCTCATAGCAGAACACTGTCCAAACCCACAGAACTCGGCGAGGACGAGAGCGTATAAATCGAACACTTAAAGACAGGGTTTGCTCTTTATTATCCAGGAAAGATATATTTCATCGTTACTGAGCATGGGAAGAGAATGTAGTCAACCAGTCGATTATTAATGGTCAAAACTGAAGTCCAGTTTCGAGCTTTTTTACAATAACTATAATATAATTTTCATGAACTTACAACATGTAATATGTTATTTATAAGATGTACATGTAAACATTTGGTCCTGGTGATGACTGTTGAGCTCCGGTGTGAATAAACGTCAGTGTGTAACAGATTTAGTTCCTGTGTTTGACGAGGCCTGCCTCATGTCACCGCTCTGTTTGGCATCTCCCTACAGCCGCTTTTTCCATTCGCGGTAAATCCTGACACCGTTGACGTCGTGAGATGATGCGCAGAGGTGCGCTGTCACCATGACGGCCGTGGATTTATCTGCTTCCTCTTCCTGTTCAGAGAGGCGGAGTCGTGCACGAACACCCCCCCTGAACCTGCCTCGTCTCTCTTCATCTTCTGCTCTTTGTCTTTTGGCCCCTGTGTTTTTTAAAGCTGTTGTTAGACAGCGTTTTCTAGAAGTCACTGCACACCGGGGTAGACCAATAAAGTTCATATAGCCTATCTTCCGCTTACAATAGCAGGTTGGCCTAGGCTTGGTGTTTGCTAAGTGAACCAGGGACAGAGACAATTCAGCCGACCCAGTCCACTTCCAGGAAATATAGACACAGTAAAGTCAAAGCCATGCCTTCTTTCCCTCACTCTCTCTCTCTGTCTGTCTGTTTGGGTTCATGTGCAGGTGAGAAAAGGCGTGGCGTCAGTAATTGGACATCTCGTGCGTTTGGCCTGAGTTCTGTGTCGAGTTGTTGTAGTAAGTGAAGGAGGGACATTGAGTGTTTATGTGCCTGCAGCCTCTCCACACAGTCTGGGGATCATCTGGGCAGTAAGACTGGGTGAAAGGCGGCTGCTTGGGAGAAGTGCTCCAGGGGCTCTTGGTGTTCTACTCCAGAAGTGTATGCCGAGCACCCATATTTGTGTGTGTGTGTGTGTGTGCGTGTGTGTGTGCGTGGGTGTGTGTGTGTGCCTGTTAGGTTTCATACACTCAATAATGTGCAATACTGGCTCTGACCACCCACAGCAGTGACCAACCATAATGCAAAACATAAAACTCTTGTTTCAGATCTCTTTATTGAAAAAAAAAACATCCGTTCGCTATCAGTTGTATAGCGAAGTACAGCTTCTTTCTCTGAAAGCAATTAGTGTTGCAAAGGAACATTTATACAGCCTTCCACAGATATCGTTTACTACAGACACAACTCTTACATTCAGAACATAAGGAAGCTTCTGGAATATCAAGGATGGAATTACATTTCTAAACACTGAAATATTAGTGAACCCTCGCCTGTGGATTTACTGCAGAGTATACATTCACATCCATCCACTTTTCCTTCTCACAGTAGTTTCTGGCAACCAAGGCCTGTAGATAAAGCTTATCACTTTAACCTGGTTAGAAAAATAGCAGTCCAAGGACAATCACTTCCCCTCCATACATGGTTAGACTCAGGGAGCAGAGTCATAACCTAACCTGAGAACAAGCACAGAAAGTGCAAAATATCGCAGTTGTTCTTTCATATATTTTATGAGTTCATGTGTTTTTCATATGTTTTACAGCTTCAACAATACTATGATATCTGCTGGCATTTTGACAGAATGTGGCCCCTGTACCTGTAGCACATGTTCACTGCTGGTTCCCCTGCAGCCCTGCAGTACCTCAGTCTGCTGATCCATCAGCCAGCAGCATCTCACTTGGGCTCCATTTCTCAGTGAGCAGTTGTGTTAGTCAACAATGTGGGCTAAACCTAGTCTGACAGTGTGCTCAGCGCCCAGGTTCTTATCAGGTTCTCCCTCCCCTTATTAACAAGTACCTGCTCTTCTGTCCTTCGTGGGTATTGCCTCTCTGCTTGTTTCAGTTGTCCTACTCCGGAGGCGATTGAGAGGACAATGACGGCATTCTCGCTCGCCTGCATTACACAGATGTAGACAATATAGTCGCAGTTTCAAGGAAAGAAACAGGAGATGAGGGCAGGGCTGGGTCAAACGGTGCCGTGTGATAGGCTAACTGCTTTTGATAAATCACAGGGACTCGCTTAATAGCTAATCACCCCTCCTCCTCTCAGCTGATCATAATTTCTGTTGCACAAACTATATATACAGTAAAAGCTGAGCTCCCCACGCATCCTGTTATTTTGATAAAAGCCCAGGGTGTGTATATATACCTAGAACCCTCTTGGCAAGTGGCCAGGAGTGTTAATGGCTTCCAGAAGACATCAGACCAACAGCAAGGAATGTTAAGAAATTCCAGTTTAGCATCGAGAATTCAAAACCTGGAAAGAGATATAGACATGATCGCACACAGCCCACTCCTAGAACAAATGCCCCCCTAGCAGCAGAATCCCCTCTTATTTGCTATCTGGCTTCTATTGGGAATTTTGTTTTCGATAAAACTACGTGCCTGTAAATCTTCTCCTTGTTTGCCTGTCTAGGTAAATGGCAAATGAATAACTGAGAATGGTGGAGGGGTGGAGGTTGAATAACTGTGGGAAAGGTACGTTATACACACTACAATCACAGCAATCTGTAACAGGGTTAGAACATTGAATGTGTTCTTTCTACCTTTCTCATCATGTTACTGCATGGGCACTTGTAATGAAGCAAATTTAACATGGTTCTAATGTCAATTTTGTGCACGTTTCTTAATTTACATTTACATTTATGGCATTTGGCAGACGCCCTTATCCAGAGCGACTTACATTTTTTTTATCTCATTTTTTATACAAGTGAGCAATTGAGGTAAGGGCCTTGCACAGGGCACCTCAGTCATGGCCTGGGGATCGAACCTGCGACCCTCCGGTCACAAGACCAGTTCCCTAACCGCTAGGCCATGACTGCCCTAGGCCATGACAGCCCTGCACAATTGTGCCAAGCTTGGCTTTTGTGCAAAGCTTGGCTTTTTTTAAATGTAAAGCCAATGTTCAACCATCATTAGGTCATCGCATGTCAGCAGTGTTTTCTGGTCAAGGAGGTACAACGTGCCAGGCCACTTCCCGCGCCCGCCTGACCCGGCTCCACTCAACCGTGGTGCGATAACGGAGACTCTGCCGGGTGGAGGAGAGGGCGGGGGGGAATACGATCCTTCAGCCTCCCTCCCTCTCTTCCTCATCTACCTCACCACATCGAGAGAGGGAGAGAGGGAGAGAGCGAGAGAGACAGCCAGCCAGCTAAGCACCACAACCCCACAGCTACCTAATCTTCCCTCCACATTCCCCCTTATGGCTTTGGGGAAAAACAAGACAACTCATTTCCCTCTTTCTCGTAGAGTGGGGGTGGGTGCGTAATGGGAAACAGCCCCCTTCACTGAGCCCAGTCCACATCCACTCCTGTTTGTGCCCGAGACGTCCCGCGACACATGGCCTCCTGGCTCAAGGGTTTGTAGTGGAACGTGTGGCCCAAAGTATCTCACCTGCAGTCACGGGCAAGTTCATATTCATATTCATTCTGCATAGATGTTTTCATTTAATAGTTTTTTTAATGAATATTTTTACAGGAATTATAATAATCACAATAATATTATTGTTATCATTATTGTTGTGATTAAACAACAACACTAATTAGCCTGTAATTAAAATGATTTAATAACGCCATGGCACAGCATAATAATAATGCTGTGCCATGGCGGACTGACACATTAGTACCATCCCTTAGCAAAAAGGTAGTATAGTTAAAGTTCATTTTATTATTATTATTATTATTATTATATATTATTATATATTATTATTATTCAGTATAAGTATAGCAAGTATATATATACAGACTATATACTTTAAGTGGAAAGTATACCAATTTAATACTTTTTCGGACTAAATTGGAACATTTCTAGTTTAAAAAAAGTATACACATAGTATACTTGAATAAACTTCTTTTTGCTAAGGGATCGCATGTTGGCAGCTTGTTGTCTGGAACCACTGGTGCTAATGGCAGCCTTCTTGTACCCTTGTTGTACAAAGAGCTAGCTGCTTGAGCACAATCTCTCTCTCTCTCTCTCTCTCTCTCTCTCTCTCTCTCCCTCCCTCTCTCTCTCTCTCTCTCCCCCTTATTCTTCCTATCTTGCTCTCTCTCTGCTCTGTCACTTTCACATACATACATTTACCTTGCAGCTGCTATCCATCCACTATCCAGCTTTTCCTTTACTCTCTCCATTCTGTCTTTCTTACTCGTTGAAATGCCCAGCAACATGTCAGCCATCTTTGTCTGGCCTCCAGCCTCCCCGGATTTCAGCCGCACTCTTCTCTGTGCCACTGTCATTGTGTACACAGTCCCAGCACCCAGGCTGGGCCCAGGTCTGGAGAGTCCTAGATAACACTGGCGTTTGTCTGCGGAGATCCCCCGGGGTTTAAATGTTTCTGACTCAACTTGTGGGGGCTGCTTTGGTCGAGCTTATCAAAAAAGATGTTCAGTTGGTGCAGACCTCTGCTATTGAGGGCTTGGCTTTTGCTTGGGGGGGAGGGACTTTGCTTACAAGTCAGAGTAATAGAGGAGGAGTCATGACCAGGAGTGAGAGAGCAGCCACGTAGCGTGTAGGGAGGGTTTAAGCCATGCCTGGAAAAAAGCAACTTTCATTTCTTCTCCAACATTTCTTCTCAGCTGATGTGATTTACTATAATTGTTGCATTCTTGTGTACTGGTCATGTTCTCTCCTGGGAATTGTGAGGCAAGCCACTGTCATCAGAGCAGGTACAACAACACAGGATTAGCATGGTAGTGAAGTTGCATTAAAGTGCTGCTGGCGTACTTACAAACATGTCCATTACTGCTGAATTATGGCTGGCATTTTCCTTCAACTTACTGTGTATTTTGCAAATTATTTTAAATACTTTTACACTTCTTTAGTAGTCTGCCAGTGCATGATTTTTTAAAAACCAAACTGGAGAGTCAGCTCCCTCCTCTGTGCCGTGATGACATGGCTGTGGCTGTTCCTTGATATGCATCACTGTCTGCTTTGAACACTTGGACAGCATGTTGAATAACAGAACTGAGTTCTGTTATGTGACAATGACATGGCTAGGTTCCTATACGCCATCACAATTCAACTGAGATCACATGAGGATGTTGTGTTTGTACTCATCCTGAATGAGAGAGAGAGAAACTTGTGATCTCACTGCTGGTGCTCTGTGGGAAAGGGGGGGGGGGGGGGGGGGGTTGGCCTCTTCCTGCCCATGTAGCAGTGACTGAATAGTGAAGACCTCTGGGTTCTATGGCTTACAGTGGGGAGTGTGCACAGGAAACAAGTCCAAACTGCTGTCAGATGGTTCCTGGGTTTGCCATGGCCCTGCTGGCAGGGATCTCTATTGTACACATGACACTGTTACCACGGCAATGTCAGCGAGCCTTGGGTCCTGTTGAAAATAGGCCCGGCTCCATCTCCGTGACGACTGCGAGCCTGTGGAGAGTAATGGGGATGTGGTGCGGGGTAAAAGGGTAGCGGGAGCGGATGGTCCTGCCACTGCTACCCCTGCATGGCTAATTGGGGTCGGACAGCATCCAAAAAATAGGGCAGGAGTGAGATGGGTTGTGTTGTGTATGGAGTAATTTATAAACTTCACTTCCCATAATGCCATGTTTTTAGGCGGGAGAAAGAACGCGCGTTAAAACCTTCCCCCCCAGTCAACTCTCTTCTGTAAGCGGCCATTAGGCACGGACATGTTACCTGTATGCTATTGATCGTAGTTAATAAACTTCAGTAGAATTGTTCAGAACTTCTATCTCCGCTTTCCATCAATGTGTACGCGTGATTTCATTCGGACACAACATACTGGCGACGAGGATCGGATTGTTAAACACGACGTTGGAAGCGGAACGAAGAGGCTACGACGGTGAAGTTAGCAGAAGAAGCTAACTCAATGATGGCAGTGTACAGCAGCGAGACGGGCTTGTGCTTCGATGGAAGCAATGAAAGTTTCAAGACGTATGAGCAACGATTTGCACAGTTTGTGGAAGCCAACGGAATTGAACAAGAGAAACAAAGGGCTGTTTTCTTGTCCGTGGTAGGTGCAAAGACTTTCGCCTTACTGACAGACTTGCTAGCCCCGAAAAAGCTGTCTGACTGCACATTAGAGGACTTGTTAAAAGCACTGAGGGAATTTTATGTGCCGAAGAATAATGTGTTAAGTGAACGTTATTCATTCCGTGTTAGAAAACAGCAAAATGGAGAGACCGTAGCTGAATATGTGGCTGCGCTAAAAGGACTGGCAACAACCTGTGAGTTCGGTGACAAGTTGGATGAGCAGCTAAGAGACCAGCTAGTTTATGGAATTAGCAGTAAAGAGCTACGAACTAAGCTGTTGAGTGCCGCATATGGAGAAAAGCTGGCGTGGACAAAAGTCATGGACATTGTGCACAATTTCGAGTCCACCACGAGCAGTCTAAAAACGATCCAGCAAACACCGCTTAGAACCGACAGCGTGAGCAGCTTCAAGGGAAAGGCTCATGCGCGCCAAAAAGAACCTGAGAGGAAACAAAAGCCAAAGGGGAGAGGAGGAGACGACGTGTGCTACCGATGTCAGCGAGAAGGGCATTCGCCTGCCAACTGCAGATACAAAGATTTCCAGTGCAGAGCGTGCAATAAAAAAGGGCATCTGGAGCGAGCATGCAGAACCAAGGACTTCGGCAAGCACAGCGGTGGACAGCGAACGTCAACAAGGAGTGCACCAGCCGAGCGAGACACTCTCTACGTAGTGAGAGAATCACCAGATAAGGGGACAAGTGCAACGCGAAACCAACGGTCAGCATCACTCTCGGAGGGAGCAGCGTACGCGCCAGGACAGCCTCCTGGAGCTGAGAACTGTGCAGAGACTGAAGTATCAGGGGTCCCAAAAGACTATGAACTGTTTACAGTGAAAGGTGACAGTGAGTATGTGAAGCCTTATATGGTAATGGTGAGATGCAATGGTTTTAAGATTAAGATGGAAGTTGACACAGGTGCAGCTATGAGTGTAATTTCAGAAAAGCTGTACAACAAGCGGTTTAAAAAGTGTAAACTGCAGTCATGTGATGTGCGTCTTAAAACGTACTCCTCAGAGCCAATTGTACTCATGGGTCAGATTCAAGTGAAAGTACAGTGTGGTGAGCAAACAAAACAACTGACGTTGTTGGTGGCAAAAGGAAGTGGTCCAACACTAATGGGCAGAAATTGGATTCAGCACCTGCGTTTAGACTGGTCTAGAGTGAATCACTTACCAGTTACTGATCCTGTCTCAGAGATGCATGAGAAATACTCTCCGGTATTCAATGCAGACGGTGGGGTCATATCAGGGGTAAAAGCAAAGCTAAGAGTGGTGAGAAATGCCAATCCAAAATTCTTAAAGGCTAGATCGGTGCCTTATGCACTGAGTGCAGCTGTTGACAAACAATTAGCTAAATTACAGGAAATGGGAGTTTGCACTCCAGTGGAGTATAGTGAATGGGCAACCCCAATTGTGTGCATACCAAAAACAAATGGTGATGTCAGAATTTGTGGTGACTACAAGGTAACCATAAATCCATGGTTAGAGGTAGACAAATACCCTCTTCCTAAAACCCAGGATCTTTTTGCCAAGTTAGCTGGAGGAAAATATTTCACCAAGCTAGATCTTACCCAAGCTTACCAACAGGTAGAACTAGATGACGAATCTAAGCAGTACCTGACCCTTAATACACCAAAAGGGCTTTACCAAATGAACAGGTTACCTTATGGAATAGCTAGTTCACCAGCAATATTCCAACGTATTATGGATCAAATTCTTCAGGGCTTACCAAAAGTTGTATGCTACCTAGACGATATATTGATCACAGGGTCAACCGAAACAGAACACTGGAAAAATGTGGAACGGGTGTTACAACGCTTACAAGACAGAGGCATTCGGGTGAATAGAGACAAATGTAGCTTTAGTCAGCCAAGTGTAACATACTTGGGGCACAAAATTGACGGTGAAGGGTTACACCCTGTACCCGATAAAGTGGAAGCGATAGTCAACGCTTCAGTCCCTAAAAATGTCACAGAACTTAGGGCATTTTTAGCCTTATTGACTTACTATGGAAAGTTTCTTGAGAATCTCTCAACCATTATAAAACCAATGACAGTGTTATTACAGAAGGACAGTCAATGGAACTGGTCCACCCAATGTCAAGCAGCGTTTGAGAAGGCTAAATCACAGTTGGCATCGTCTAGTGTTCTCACACATTTCGATCCACAATTGCCGATTTTACTGGCTTGCGATGCTAGTGCCTATGGTCTAGGAGCAGTGATATCACACCAAATGTCAGATGGTAGTGAAAGACCTATAGCATACGCTTCACGTACTTTGAGTAAAACAGAGATCAACTACTCACAAATTGAGAAGGAAGCGTTGGGTATCATTTTTGGTGTACAAAAATTCAGGGATTATCTCTATGGCAGGAAATTTGTCTTGGTCACTGATCATAAGCCACTGGTAAAAATTTTGGGACCAAAGACAGGAGTACCAGCATTAGCTGCTGCACGTTTACAGAGATGGGCTTTATTGTTGTCAGCGTATCAGTATGATATAGTTTACAAAGCCTCCTTAGAGCACGCCAATGCTGATGGGTTATCCCGGTTACCTTTGCAGAAAGTGGCACCACAAAGCAACCCCAAATTCAGAGTGTCGTGGTTAGAATCAATCCCTGTGTCAGCAAAAGACATAAAGAAAGAAACAGACAAAGACAAAATACTTACCAAAGTGAGACATCTCACACAAGCCGGATGGCCAAAATATGTGAGTGAAAGTGACTTAAAGCCATACTGGAATAGACGTGATGAACTTACTGTAGAAGCAGATTGTGTTTTGTGGGGTTTAAGAGTAATAATACCTACCTCATTAAGACCTCAGATGTTGAAGGAACTACATGAAGAGCACTTGGGTATTGTTAGGACAAAAGCTTTAGCTAGAAGCCATTTTTGGTGGCCTAGTTTAGATAAGGAAATTGAAGCCATGGCAGAGAACTGTCCTACCTGTCAAAACAACAGACATGCACCTAACAAAGCACCAGTGCACCCGTGGAAATGGCCAGAGCTACCTTGGGAGCGAATTCACATAGATTTCGCAGAAAAGGGGAAACATAAATTTTTGTTGGTTAGTGATGCGTATTCACGTTGGCCAGAAGTGAAATTGATGTCAAGTACCACTGCTACAGCTACTGTTGAAGCTATGAGGAGTCTATTTGCAGCTTATGGGCTCCCCCAAGTGGTTGTTTCGGATAATGGCCCACAGCTTGTGTCAAAAGAGTTTGAAACATTTTTGGAAGCAAATGGAGTTAAACATATCAAGTCTGCTCCATACAGTCCATCATCCAACGGATTAGCTGAGAGGTTGGTTCAAACTTTTAAGCAGTCACTGAATAAACAGAAAGATTTGGGACGAGCCTTACAACACTGCATAGATAGTTTTCTATTCAGTTACCGAAACACTCCATGTTCCTCTACAGGGAAAACTCCTTCTCAGTTGTTCCTAAAAAGAAATGTCAGAACCAGGTTGTCACAAGTGACTCCAAAGTTTGCAGTGCAAATGCAAGAAAAACAACATGTGAAAAACGACCAAACCCGTGTAAGAATGTTACAGCCAAATCAGGCAGTGCTGGTTAAGAATTTCCGGGGAGGGGAAGGAAAGAAATGGGAACATGGTGTAATTGAACGAGTGCTGGGTCCTCTTACTTACCTTGTAAACATAGACGGACAAATAAGCAAAAAGCACATTGATCAACTGATTGCTACTAAGGTTTCTGGTGAATGCACTAATACTGAGAATGATGAAGTAATGGCAGAACAATTGTATGATCCTCCTGAAACAGAGATGGTACCCGGTTTTGAACTGGAAGGAGATGAGTTAAATGAAATTGTGAATGAATCAGTCAATGATCGACCACAGAGAATCAGGCGAGCTCCTGAACGTTTGACATACTGAAATGTTATGAGTTAATTAAGCTATTCTGTAAAAGATACAGATGCGTTTTTTTTTCTGTGATGGTTGAAATGGATTGACAATGATTGTAAGTGTAAGCAAACACTTGTTTTGATTTAAAAGAAATGGATGAGGTTAAAGGTTTTCGGGGAGGAATGTTGTGTATGGAGTAATTTATAAACTTCACTTCCCATAATGCCATGTTTTTAGGCGGGAGAAAGAACGCGCGTTAAAACCTTCCCCCCCAGTCAACTCTCTTCTGTAAGCGGCCATTAGGCACGGACATGTTACCTGTATGCTATTGATCGTAGTTAATAAACTTCAGTAGAATTGTTCAGAACTTCTATCTCCGCTTTCCATCAATGTGTACGCGTGATTTCATTCGGACACAACAGGTTGGAGGTGGAGGAGGTGGAGGTGGTGGTGGTGGTGTTGGAGGTGGAGGTGGAGGTGGTTGGTGGTGGTGGAGGAGGAGGTTGGTGGTGGTGGAGGAGGAGGTTGGTGGTGGTGGAGGTGGAGGAGGAGGAGGTGGTTGGTGGTGGTGGAGGTGGTTGGTGGTGGAGGTGGTTGGTGGTGGTGGAGGTGGTTGGTGGTGGAGGAGGTGGTTGGTGGTGTTAGAGGTGGAGGTGGAGGAGGAGGTGGTTGGTGGTGGTGGAGGTGGTTGGTGGCGGAGGTGGTTGGTGCTGGTGGAGGTGGTTGGTGGCGGAGGTGGTTGGTGGTGGTGGTTGGTGGTGGAGGTGGTTGGTGGTGGAGGAGGAGGTGGTTGGTGGAGGTTGGTGGTGGGAGGTTCAGACCCTGCTTTTCCAGTTGGGGCTGTGGAAACACTAAATGTGTATTTGTGTGTGCTAGTCTGCTGACTAGCAGAACACCAGCCCCAGTACACCAGCCCCAGTAGGCTACACCAGCCCCAGTACACCCCAGAACACCGGCTCCAGAACACCAGCTCCTTGCAACAAACACTTGTGCTTTTTTTATTGTTGTTGATGGAAATCATGTTTATGTAAAACACATCAGCAAAATCAAGGGACTTGAAATAGAAAACATGTGACAAAAGTATTTGCACACATTTAGGTGTGTGTGTGTGTGTGTGTGTGTGTGTGTGTGTGTGTGCGTGCGTGCGTGCGTGCGTGCGTGCGTGCGTGCGTGTGTGTGTGATCTGGGATCAGTTTTGGTGTTTCCAAACTCGGTGAATATTATAGTAAAGAGACAAGGAGCTGATTATGAATCAGTGCTCAGAGCCCCTTTGTAAGATGGGGTCTTGTAAGCCATGATTGATTATTATTTGTTTAGTCTCCAAAAGCCTTGAGCAAGTCCGACAGACTCAGAAAAGAGGATCTCTTGTACAGTGCACACGGACCATATATTAATCTGACAAGAACGTGCACTTTGAGAGCGCGAAACACAAGCACTGCTCTTGTGAAACCCGTGTGTAGATCAGTTTGATATGTCAGTGCCTCAGTGATAAGGTCCTCTGGATTCCAGATCCAAGCAGTTTCTCCTCCCAGTGAAAACTTGCATTGCAAAACTTGCTGCACTTGGCGGTCACCAAGAGCCATCACGTTAAAATGATACATGAATAAACGTTCGTGGACTGTGGATGTAAACAATGCCAAACTGACCATTTCCCAGAACTGCCTCACTTTTAACTTAACATGAAAATGCACAAGTAATTGAAAATGCACAAGTAAGTGAAAATGCACAATGTAATAGAAGAAAATATGGGGGAAAAAATACAATGGAAAATCCAGTGTAGAACAAGTCATATACCTAAGGAGCAGATATACTCTTGCTTTCTAACTGTAGTATAAGTGTAAGGCAAGTTCATGGGTATGCTCAAATGTTAAGAACTAAAAGTGTCAGGAAAAGGCAAAAACCGTTATCAGCATTCCAGATCGTCCGCAGGGGCCGAGTGCCGCGCTGTTTTCTTCGCTCCGTCCGTAATTCTAGAATGTGCGAGTGGGCCTGCTCTCGGATCAGACCTGTGCACGCTGTTTTCCTCGCGGTGCAGAGGAATGCGAGCAATCCCCACCACCTGATCCTGCATGTGAGCGTTCTCCCCTTCAGAATGGAACTACTGACCCATCATTCATCATGGATCACCTTTCCCAAGCTGTCGAAACACATTTGCGTCAGCGCCGGCATCACGGCGTTAGTCTCCTCTCAGTGCGCTCTCTTCTCTTACTGCACAGTTTGATGAAGGGGTCAACACCTCTTAATATACAAATTAAAATAGCAGATTTATGCAAAAATTCAATCAGCTCACTTATCACCGATTTCAATAATATCTGTGTTTGATATGTGTATTACTGCATAAAAGGCTTCTTTTCCATACTCTGGAGTCAAGCACTCTTATCCGCTGGTCTATATATAATGATTCTTACAATAATACAAGTGCAGGTGTGTTTGTGGGATGTTTTGTACATGAGGTCATAAGAAAGGCTGTTAATAACAGTCTCCCAGTGTCCCCTGTCACTCTGCAGAAGCAGAGACTGGCGAAGAGAAGGCCTTAATTGGCCTCATGTTTTTTCTTTTTTTCGTTTGCTGAACTCATGAAATTGCTGTATAGGTGGAGTTTAGAGAGTGTTAAATCATCCTGAATTCATAGAGGGGTTCCTTTCTTAGCTGCCATTTGTCAGAATGCATTTTAAGATCCCAAATAAGGGATTTATATTCACTTTTATGAGAAAGGTTTATTAAAAAGTAGTCCGTTGTCATGCACAGTTTGTAGTCGCCATCATCCAGGTCATCAATTTTATTTTTGGATTTGTACTCATCAACAGACCTCTAATTGTATATATGTAAAATTGGGGGCAGCTGAAGGTTGAAACATGAGCTTAGGCCCATAAGATTGGTGGTTCAAACCCCACAACCACTAGTAACTTGCCCATATAGCCGTTTGCAAAAAATAAATAAAAACATATTTCATATGCTGTCATGTGACTAGTTTTATATGAGGTCATTAAAGGGTAAATTATCATATGAGACGTAAGTACCACTAAGCTCACACTAAGCTTGTTTCCCTCCTGATTTTGGTCATTCTTTATATTTTGGCAGTATTTGACTGTCAAGTTTTTAAAATGTTTTTGTGTTTAAATGTCACTGTGTTGTCATCCTGCTGAACAAGTTGGTTATTCATTTTGAAAATCTTTTTACATTTTCGGATATATCCTCCTGAGACCCAAAAAAATTAAAGTATGAGAATTTCAGTAATTTCAACATAAAATACGTCTACTAGATGAAAGAAATGTCACTGTCACGGTACGGCGGCCCCCTACTGGTCACCCCCGTCTACAGCAGCAGCTTGTCTTGTGGGTGTGGTGTTGTGTTCGTCCCTCAAGTGGGCGGAGCCAGCGATCCGTCTCACCTGAGGGTCATTTGTTCGTCTATATATGTCTTGTCTTTGTACCAGTTGACCGCTGGTTATTATATCCTTAATTCGGATCAGTTCACGGGTTTTGGTTTGCGCACTTTACATATTAAACCATCCTTTTTCCCTGAGACTTGGCGTGATCGCTTCTATTTACGTTTGCTCACCCTACCAGTCACAGTCACAGTTTTTTTTTTTTGTTTTCAAAAAAAAATTTTTTTATGGAATGTCCTTTAAAGTGGACAACAGGACATGATGATGTCGTATTTCTTGTTCTGCATCAGACATAAAAACCATTCTACAACATCAGTACCAACTCAGTCATAGAAAAAAGATGAAAACTGAGTAAAGGAACTTTGTTTACCATTTCCAGGAAAAAATAATAATGCATTCCATACGTTGATTACAAAAATATCTAGGTTTAAATTGTTTTTAGCCACACTAGCTAAACCTGTCTTAATCACTCCAAAACCTTTGAAACCAAAGTTTCACTATTTCCACAGGTGGTACCCAGCTTCACTTATGGTAGTGGTAGTCCCCAAAACTGTTTGAACTGACCTTCTGTTGTGAATGCCCCCCCTAACACATAATTGAAATGGCCAGGATGTGCTCTACATGGTACAACAGGTAGATTATTTAGTTTTTAAAATAACTTTTGGAGACTCATGTCCCCTCCAGAGGACAAAAATGAATTACCAGGTCTTACAAGGATATCTGCACATCTTTTCTGGATATATCTACACATTACCGTGATATCAGCAACCTCCATGAGCCATCGGAAGACCTTTTGCACCTTCAAAAACATCGACGATCAACTTAACCAAAGCTAAGTATTTCATCATGTCTGAGTCACTTGCTTGTGCTCTGTGGCTTCTTCCGTCAGTAGTGGTAATTTTATATGTGAGAAGTGTAGATTAATCGTTAGCCTGATGGAGAAGATTTCATGTTTAGAACGTCCTAGACAGCAGTCGGTAGCACGTAGTGTAGCTGGGCCGGTTGCCACAGCGATAGTTAGCGATCCCCTAGCTTCAGCATTAGAGCCCTCACAGCGGGGCGAGTGGGTGACGTCTCGGTGGCATGACAGTAGGGCTGAGCACTGATCTGTTCAAGTTCATGTGTCAAACAGGATTGCCCCACTCAGCAATACACTGGCTGAGAAACCTGTTAAAAGACTCACAGCTCCGACATGTGAACATAGCGACCCCTCTAAAGACACCAGCAGCCATCGCTACATGTATCCTGGGAGCTAGAGCGCATGACATCAGGGCTAACTTAGAGGTGCTGGCTAGTCAAAGTGAAATTTATTTATATAGCGCTTTTTACAACACATGTTGTTACAAAGCAGCTTTACAACTGTATGGGTCCAGATCCCTAATGAGCAATGCAGAGGCGACAGTGGCAGGGAAAACCGTGCTATGATGATGGGGATTAGGAAGAAACCTTGGGAGGACCAAGACTCAAAATGGGACCCATCCTCCATTGGGCGGCCCGCTAGCAGAAGTCTGTATTTATAGTTTACATGTAGTTCTATATATAGTTATAGTTCTAATTCCAGGGCAAGTAGTCACAGTCCCTTCAATGCAGATTGTAAGCCTCCGGTAGGAGTTGGCATTAGTAGACCTTTGTGCTGTTTTTGACATCATTGATCACAACATTCTACTGGATAGGCTGGAGACACTCATTGGCATAAGAGATCAAGCACTCTCCTGGTTCAATTCCTACCTGACAAATTGTTACCAATTTGTACTTGTAAATAACCAATGTTCAGATGTACAAATGTAAAATATGGTGTCCCACAAGGATCTGTATTGGGCTCCATATTATTGAATTGGATCTTTCATTTGACACATGCAATGTCACTAAGGCTGCCTTTTTCCATTTATGTAACATTGCTAAACTGCTACTTTCGTTAGCAGATGCAGAGAAGCTGGTCCATGTTTTGTTTAATTGGCTGTTCTAAACAGTCCCTAAAGAAACTCTAACTTGTACAATTTGCTGCAGCTAGAGTTCTAACTAGGGCTAGAAAATTCAATAATATTGGTCCTACTCTCTCAGCGTTGCACTGGCTTCCGGTTAAATATCCAGTTGATTTTTAGATACTTCTGTTGACCTATAAGGCATTAAATGGTCTTGCTCCTCAATATCTGAGTGAACCCATTACATACTATACCCCTTTTCACCTGCTGCGCTCTCAAAATGCAGGATTTCTCTTAGTTCCCAAAATTTGCAAGACTACAGCCAGATGCATAGTTTTCTCCTTTAAAGCCCCTCAATTATGAAATAGTCTTCCAGTACCAATCTGAGTCTCTCACACAGTTCCATCTTTAAATCTAAAGACTCACCTATTTAATCAAACCTTCAGTTAATATTTTAGATGTGAAGGTATGGAGCTTGGTGGCCCCCAGTCATTGAGTCTTGTGGTAATCTGAGATGTTGATGCTGTCATACAGCCATGTCATGTGTTCACTCTAGTTGTGATAATGACTTGGGTGGAAAGAAATGTCTCAGTGACCCTCGTGACTGTGGTCACCTCTAGGCCCCTCACTTTAGTTATGCTGCTATAGATATTGATATATGGTAACAGTTCCTTGGGGAGAAGGATTTGCACTTAAGACAGTTAAGTTTCATTAAACTCACACAATGCTCAGTGTACCTGACTGACTCTCGCCCTAACTCTCTAGTGCCCATCTTCATCCTCTTCCTCATCCTCTTTGTCAGTGCACCTGCTCTCTTGTTTACACCATAGCCTTGGAAGTGATTGGTTGTCAGCAGCAGACAATGCTCCAGCATGAAGCTCTGCATGTGAAGGCGGCTTAAGGGAGTCCTCAGGCAAATGCATGGGAGCTTAAGTGACTAAGGGGTGATGGACTGCTCTGTGAGCCACTTGGCCCTGGAGCTGCACCAGGTGCAAGAGTCTCTGGGTGAGAGGACTCACCTTGAATCTTTGGTGATTCAAAAATGTGTTTTACAGCAATGCATTGCAAATATTAGTAGACCAACTAAGTCAGCATCAGTCAAGCTACCAGCCTTTCTCTGTATTTTAAAGGAAATGTTTGCCAGCCTATCTTATCTGAGTTGGTCCAGCTGCTGCACTGAAGCCTTTATTCTATTCACATTGCTAAGTGTTACACCAGCAATGTACTGAAATTATACAATGTCTGATACTACCATGCCTCTCTCTCTCTCTCTCTCTCTAGACCAGTTTGCATTACATGAGATTATGCTACCACTATAGAATTTATTGTTAACTGTGCAACATTTCATTTTTAGAAGAAATACTCTTTCAAAAGGAAATTTCAAAGAAACCTTCCAGTGAGTGAACATGTTCAGTTTCAGGTGCACGTTACAGCATTCACGCTGAAAGGTTCTCTGTTCATTTCACTTTAACGTGAGGCATACATGAGCCACATAACTGGACCCTGACGTGTGGGGATGTGTGCCAGTTCACTGTTGCTGAACCTCAAAATGCTCGGAGCTCAGGTTGTGATGAAGGTCAGCACACGAGGAGCAGCTAGTGAAGAGGGCCGTGAAGCACAGATGAGATTCACTTCAACTCACTAATTCATTCTGATGCCACACCAAGTCCTCTGCCTCCAGTCTGGTGAAGCACATCACACCAAATGCATTTCTAGCTGTTATCCTACTGTGGAACAAGAACATCCCCCCCAACTCATTAACTCAATCCAGCAGAGAAATCTGCTATACTGTAGGTACTTTGAGTTCAGAAACATCAGAGAACTGTGAAGAGACTGGCTGTCAAATTATGGTTTAGTTTCACACAT
Source organism: Brachyhypopomus gauderio (assembly GCF_052324685.1). Lineage (NCBI taxonomy): Eukaryota > Metazoa > Chordata > Actinopteri > Gymnotiformes > Hypopomidae > Brachyhypopomus > Brachyhypopomus gauderio. The sequence continues at coordinate 21,905,250 of NC_135225.1, forward strand.
GATCTTGGCAAGCTAACAAACACTGGAGGGTTACTAATGAGTGTGTGACCTCTTGCAGTAATCTCTCAAAACTTCATCAAAATGAGACTCCTGCTTCAGGCTCCATGCATACACGCATGGTATCACAGCCAAAGAAAATCAAACCTCTGATGAGTAATATACATCCATTTCTCTAGAGGTGTGGAATTATGTGACTGATTATGTGACTGACTGATTAATGGTTTGAACTGCTGGCAGCTACTGTGCTGTAAGCCTGTGCTATGATCCTGGATGTGTGTGGAGCTCTCTCCTCCACTCAACACATTCCTCTTTCCTCTGAAGACGTGTGTACATCTCCTACTCACTTGCTCCCTGTACATGGTACTAACTGAGGCATTGTTTGTATGCAGTCCATTAGCCCATGTGCCCGTGTGTTCTGATCCTGCAGCCGAATCAGAATGTACCTTGTACCCTGAATGTACCCTGTCCAAGTGGTGCTCCGAAAATCAAGTGGGCTTTATTGATAATTGGAAAGAGTTCGAGGGCAAGCCTGGTCTTTTAGGCAGGGACGGTGTCCACCCCACCCGGGATGGCGCTGCCCTGTTATCTTGCAGCATAGCCCGTAGTCTTTTAGTTAGTGGGCAGTGTAGTACTAGGAGCTGCTGACTAACCAGAGTCGCGACCAGGCCGCAGACTAACGGGCTAAACCGTCTGTCTGCGAGCTGCTTAGAGGCGTCACCAAGATCCCATAGGATTGAGACTGTGTCTGTGCCCCGGGTTAAATTAAATCATAAGAAAATAGTCCGTCCTAAGTTTTTAACTAATATTCAAACTTCACATCCAATTATTACCTATATGACCGATCTGAAAATTGGATTAATTAATATTCGATCACTCAACTCTAAAGCAGTTTTTATGAATGAACTTATAACTGACCAGAAAATTGATATTTTATGTCTAACTGAAACGTGGATTCAATCTGGTGACTATTTATCTCTAAACGAAGCCACTCCTGTGGGATATAGTTATATACATAAACCTAGATTGTCAGGCAGAGGAGGAGGAATATGTATAATATATCGTGATTGTTTAGAAATTCATCAGAAATACTTGGATATCTTTAATTCATTTGAGATGCTGTCTATTAATGTAACTAGTCCATCTGAAAATAAAAGTTTATTTTCCCTAACAAATGTATATAGACCACCAGGGCCTTACTCAGATTTCTTAAAAGATTTCACAGATTTTACAGCAAATTTAGCAGTTAGTAGTGACAAAATAATAATGGTAGGAGACTTTAACATACATTTTGATAATGCGGAGGATCCACTGACAAGGGCTTTTACTTCTATATTGAACTCTGTTGGCATTACACAAAACGTTGTAGGACCCACACACTATCAAAATCATACCCTAGATTTAATCTTAACGTTGGGTATTGACGTAGATAATATAAATATACTCCCGCAAACCGTAGCTATCTCTGATCACTATTTAGTCAAATTTGAGATTCATCTTGACATAAATACCCGCCCGTCTCCTCGGCAGTGTATAAAGTGCTCGATAAATTCATTAACATCAACACAGTTTATTGAAGCCCTCCCTGATTTAACTGCTCTAGCCCACTCGCCATCCTATCCAGGAGAGTTAGACAGTCTAACCAACTGCATAGAGAATACCTGCAGATCAGCTCTAGATATAGTAGCTCCACTCAAATATAAAAAGACTAGATCTAAAAAACTCGCTCCGTGGTACACTGACCAAACTAGAAACTTAAAACAAATAGCACGTAAATTAGAGCGTAAATGGCGATCTACTAAGTTGGAAGTATTCTACTGTGCCTGGAAGGATAGCATCATTGACTACAAACGGGCACTCGCTAAAGCACGCTCAGCATACCTAGCCTCACTGATAGAGAAAAATAAAAACAATCCTAGATTTCTTTTTAATACTATTTCCAAACTTACAAAAAATCAAGCAGGCGCAGAACCTCAGATTCCAGTAAACCTCACTAGTAATGTATTTATAGATTTCTTTGATAATAAAATAGAGAATATTAGACAAAATATAAAACCTTTTATTAGCAATACAACTGGTATGTCATCTGGTTTGGTTGACATCGATTTAAATCGCATACTGGGAGAAAAACTTGATGCTTTTCATCCACTCCCACAATCAGAATTAGAGAAAATAATTTCTTCCTTAAATTGTGCTACCTGCACACTAGACTCTGTTCCATCAAAGTTATTAAGAGGTATTACCAGCGGTAACTGAACCTCTTCTAACTATAGTTAACTCATCCATTACAATAGGTCACATGCCCAAATCATGTAAATTAGCAGTTATTAAACCTCTGATTAAGAAACCAAATCTTGATCCTACTGTACTATCTAATTATAGACCCATTTCAAACACATCATTTATATCTAAGATCATAGAAAAAGCTGTTGCCCAGCAATTATGCCTATATCTGCATAGGCATCACATATTTGAAAAGTTCCAATCTGGTTTTAGGCCCCATCACAGTACTGAAACAGCATTAGTTAAAGTAACAAATGACCTCCTCCTTGCTTCAGATCAAGGTTATGTATCGCTGTTAGTGCTTCTTGATCTTAGTGCAGCTTTCGACACAATTGATCATAGGATCTTGCTAGAAAGGTTAGAACGCTGGGTTGGAGTCTCTGGCACAGCCCTTTCATGGTTTCATTCTTACTTAACAAATCGCTATCAGTTTGTAGAGCTCAATAATATTCCATCCAAACGTACAAAAGTTAAATATGGGATCCCGCAAGGCTCCATTCTAGGACCACTATTATTTACATTATATATGCTACCATTGGGCACAGTTATAAACAAACATGGTGTCAATTTTCACTGCTATGCAGATGACACTCAACTTTACATATCAGCCAAACCTGATGACAAACTCAGTTTAAGAAAAATTGAGGCCTGTGTAAAAGATATTAAATGCTGGATGTCTCTAAACTTCCTCCAACTTAATGAGGACAAAACAGAAGTTCTTCTTCTGGGCCCTAAGGCCTCAAAACAGAAAATTCCAGATCTAATGCTTAATCTCGCAGGCTACCCCATTACACCTGGCACAGTAGCCAAAAACCTAGGCGTCATACTCGACTCTGACCTATCATTTGATAAATACATAGATAATACTACTAGGATAGCTTTTCTACATCTCCGTAACATTGCTAAATTAAGAAATGCATTATCACAGGATGATGCGGAAAAATTGGTGCACGCCTTTGTTAGCTCTAGATTAGACTACTGCAATGCACTACTGTCAGGATGTTCAAATAGGAATCTAAATAAACTTCAAATAGTTCAAAATGGGTTTTATGGTAGACTGGGGCGCTGGTGCTGTCGTCCTGTCACTGCTCGTGGTCACTCAAGTTTGTTGACAGTGCAGTGGACGGATGCCATTGTCTCAGAATACCCCCAAGCCTATGTTACCTTCTGGTTCTGCCTTTTTAGCTAGGCTGTAATAATTTAACTAAATGCCGGAGTTGCTGCCACACTCCGGAAATGTTTATAATTTTACCTGTCCTGTATATGTCCTCATACAGAGCTAATTTTCCCTGTTTCATTTCTCCACATGGCTGCCCGCCTGTTTGAGGAATAATGAGATGAGGAGACCAGCGATCCATCCTGAGCCAGCCACCTCCTGCCTAACCGGATGCATACATCATGATGGACATTATTACATATTTTTCATTTTCTTTCTCTTCTTTCTGTCTAAATTGTTGTTGTTGTTGTCATGGTGACCGGTGTCGGCCAGAGGAGGATGGGTTCCCCCCCTGAGTCTTGGTTCCTCTCAAGGTTTCTTCCTCATGCAAAAAACTAGGGAGTTTTTCCTTGCCACTGTCGCCCTTGGCTTGCTCACTGGGGGCTAGGACTCGGCACTTGTAAAGCTGCTTTGTGACAACAACTGTTGTAAAAAGCGCTATATAAATAAAATTTGATTGATTGATTGATTCCTTAAGTGTCTTAATAATTAATAATTGTGACTAATATCCCCATGTACTGAAATTATGTTTATAAAATTTGTCAACAGTTCTGAAAGCTGATGATGGTTTGCAAAGTCTTTAGGATTAATAAATATACATGACACTTAAAAAATTTTATGAAACTTTTGGAGGAAGTTTACCCCAACAACCTACCCCCAAGGCTCTGGCGTAGTTTACCCCAACAACCTACCCCCAAGGCTCTGGCGTAGTTTACCCTACAGACACCATTTGGAAATGTGTTTAGTCTGTAAGCCCAGAGATATACTTCTGCTAATTCAATCACCTGTTTTTACAAAATGGTAACTTTTTAAGATGAGAAAAATTACATTTGTTTTTGAGATTATATTATTATGCAACAAAAAAAATGTGTGTGTGTGTGTGTGTGTGCGTGTGTGTGCGTGCGTGCGCGTGCGTGTGTGTGTGCGTGCGTGTGCATGTGTGCGTGTGTGTGCGTGTGCGCATGTGCGCGTGTGTGTGTGTGCGCGCGTGTGTGTGTGTGCGTGTGTGTGTGTGTGTGCGTGTGTGTGTGTGTGCGTGCGTGTGTGCGCGCGTGTGTGTGTGTGCGTTGGGGATTGATGAGGATTTTCAAGGCCTAGATCTGCAAACTGTGTTAAACTCTTGTCATAGAAACTACCTAGGAGAAAACTCTATATCCTGTTGTCACTACAAAGTCTGCATCTGTGAGTGGAAACACTGAATGGAAGCAAAGCAGTCACCAATTAGCATTATGCAGTTAACCTCAAGCTAATTGGTAGTGACTAGCTTCTATTCATTGCCAGCCACCTTACCCTTGTTGACTGAACTTTTGTCTATGTGGGATATGTGAGTGAGTTACACTGATTTTTTCTGAGTTCTTTATAAAATCCTTAAACAGGAACATACTGCCAAAAATGTGAAATGTAAATAAAAGTTAGCATTTCGCCTCTACCTCAGACAAGTCTTGTGTGGGTTTTTCCCCATATTTCTTCACCTCGGTTCAGGCTGCTTCTCTGGAATACCTCAAAGTTTCCTCATGTAGCATCTGATTTGATGTGAACTTATTCAGAGAGAGTGACTTTTCAAGCAGATTAGCCATTCTATGTGTGTGTGTGTGTGTGTGTGTGTGTGTGTGTGTGTGTGTGTGTGTGTAGATGTGTGTATCTGTGACCTGCAAGCCACCTTTGCACAGTGAGTTCTTTGTTAACAGCCCATGTTTATAACACCTCCACACACATGCCCCACCTCTATACCCCCACTTCCAGAACCACCTTTACACTATATCCCCTTTCTGTGCCAAGTGTATAGCATACCGTCTTCCATCACCCTTAAACGCAACACATCAAAACCCAGGGCTGATATTTATTGTGTGCTAGGATCGCTCATATTTTCCAGCGTGATGAAAATGTCGCCACACAGCAGAGTTGTGCAGTGCAGGAGGCCGTCTGCCTCCATCACCCACGTCTCTACCAGGTCTCTTGACATTTATGGAAAAGGTGGGACGGCAACGTCCCTGATGCTGGTTCCTTGGTGCTGGTCTTTGCTCAAAGGTCAAAGGTCAGTCTGGTCCTTCTAGATCTTGGCTCGTGGGTGTCTTTGTTCGGATTTTGGTCTGTTCTGTCTGTCTTATCCATCAGTGTCTTTCCTTTTTGAGACGGGAGGTATGGGGCTGTACCATATACTCCATATTGTACACAGCACTGCCCATGTCTTCTTCATAGTCACTCAGCCACTTTTCACAGATTTTAGGACTTCTGCTAAGGCATTCCTGAGGTTTAGTCTTGAGGTGTCACTATATCTAAACCCAGGAAAATGCTATCTCATCCATCCCTTCTATATATGTGTCACGTAGGACTATTCCCCCCTCGTGTCTGTGTTGTTCCCTGCTCTTTGATCCCGCCCTGCTTGTCTGTCTCCATGGTTTCCCCTCATCTGCCACGCCCGTGTTGTCAGTGTTATCACCTGTGTCTAGTCTGGTTCTGTGTATTTATAGTCCCTGTGTCTCCCATGTCGGGTGTCGGATATTTTGTCCATTCCTGTTTCTCGTTATCGCTGCCGTTTGTGAGTTTGCTCTTTTGTGTTATCCGTTATCCGTGTATTTTGCTTGTCTCTTTGTAGTTAACCTGCCTCGTTGTTTTTGTTCCCGTTAGTATGTTTGTTTATATTTCATGTTCTGACTGCCTGCCTGTTATTTCGACTCTGCCTATGGAATTCCATTTAATAAATCTCGCTCTCCTCAGCGTTTGTGTCCGCCTCTCTGCTCTGTATCACTCAGATCGTTACAATATGGCAGCACCAGCTTTATTACCCATGCCAGACTTTATCCATTCCTTACCGAGAAGAAGACCTCTCACACCACCACCTCTCACACCACCACCTTTCACACCACTACCTTTCACACCACCACCTCTCACACCACCACCTCTCACACCACCACTCACACCACCACCTCTCACACCACCACCTTTCACACCACCACCTTTCACACCACCACCTCTCACACCACCACTCACACCACCACCACTCACACCACCACCTCTCACACCACCACTCACACCACCACTCACACCACCACCACTCACACCACCACCTCTCACACCACCACCACTCACACCACCACCTCTCACACCACCACTCACACCACCACCTCTCACACCACCACCACTCACACCACCACCTCTCACACCACCACCTCTCACACCACCACCTTTCACACCACCACCTTTCACACCACCACCTCTCACACCACCACTCACACCACCACCACTCACACCACCACCACTCACACCACCACTCACACCACCACCTCTCACACCACCACCTCTCACATCACCACCACTCACACCACCACTCACACCACCACCTCTCACACCACCACTCACACCACCACCACTCACACCACCACCTCTCACACCACCACCTCTCACACCACCTCTCACACCACCACTCACACCACCACCACTCACACCACCACCTCTCACACCACCACTCACACCACCACTCACACCACCACCTCTCACACCACCACCTCTCACACCACTACCTCTCACACCACCACTCACACCACCACCACTCACACCACCACCTCTCACACCACCACTCACACCACCACTCACACCACCACCACTCACACCACCACCTCTCACACCACCACCACTCACACCACCACCTCTCACACCACCACCTCTCACACCACCACTCACACCACCACCTCTCACACCACCACCACTCACACCACCACCTCTCACACCACCACCTCTCACACCACCACCTTTCACACCACCACCTTTCACACCACCACCTCTCACACCACCACTCACACCACCTCTCACACCACCACTCACACCACCACCACTCACACCACCACTCACACCACCACCTCTCACACCACCACCTCTCACATCACCACCACTCACACCACCACTCACACCACCACTCACACCACCACCTCTCACACCACCACTCACACCACCACCACTCACACCACCACCTCTCACACCACCACCTCTCACACCACCTCTCACACCACCACTCACACCACCACCACTCACACCACCACCACTCACACCACCACCTCTCACACCACCACTCACACCACCACCTCTCACACCACCACCTCTCACACCACTACCTCTCACACCACCACCTTTCACACCACCACCTCTCACACCACTACCTCTCACACCACCACCTCTCACACCACCACCTTTCACACCACCACCTTTCACACCACCACCTTTCACACCACCACCTCTCCTCACTCCACCCAGACCTCAAACCTCTCATTGCAGGAAAGGCATGTGGACCTCACAGTGTCACAGTGATTCACTGATGAGGCGTATCAAGACTCGGATAGAACTTTGCTGCTTATGATTTTGCCTCCAATGGCGATGAAGCTGTATCACCAGCACCAGCAGATCAAGTCTGCCCAGAGCCCGTTTATTCATGACCAGTGAACTCGAAGGCTTAGTGTGGCTGGACATTTAGATGTTCAGTGTGCATTCAGATCCAGGCTGAGCTTGCAGTACCGTACCGTGCCTGCAGCAAAGCTCTGGTCCAACTCCACTCCAGGACGCCCTGTGTTCCCAGCGTCTGCCCAGCCTGGTTTCACGCCCATGCTTGATCTCTTGTGCTCGGTTATGAAACCCAAATACTGCTTCCTGCCAACTTCATCACCACTGGCACTTCATCTGTTTATTTGTCCAAATGTTCCTAGTCTGGAAGCCCATTTATTGCCATTTCAGCCCATAACGTGTTTTCTATTTTAGAGCTTATATAGTCTGAGACTGGGCTTCACAGGGTTATAGGAGGAATGTACCATAAAGGAGGGGGCGGGGGGTGAGGGCTGGTAAGAATGAGAGTAAGAAAAGCGAGATTTATGGTGCTCCCCCTTAAAGTCAATATGGGTTTTGGGTTACATTGGCTGGGGCTGCCCAGATTTATGTTTAATAAGCTTCAGGTGCTGGTGGGGAGCTGGGTTGAACCCTGTCAGAGCTCACAGCAAAGCCTTCATGTGCACGGCAGCGCCCCTGTCTGGAGCAACATGGCAACCTTTGTCCCGCAGACGCAGACGGCTACCTGCGGCTCCCGAGCGGGACCGCCCCGCATGACGAGCCCACTGGGAGCCGAGGAGACGCGGGCTCATAAACAGACCATAATCAAACTCTAGCAGGAATGTTACAGGAAAAGAGAGACGAACCAGGAGCTATTAGGGTGTTTTTCTTTTTTTTTTCTTTTTTTTACTTTTTTCTCTCACTCTTTTCTACTTTTTGTGATCTCCTGTGTGGTTGTTTTTGTCATCTCCTCTTTTTTGTTTCCAAACTTTCCCTCTTTCTGTCTCTTCCTCTCCACTCCTCCCTAGCCCTCCTGTTGACTGGCAGTTTCCCTCCTGTGCAGGTAGACCAGAGAACAATGCTCCTTGTGTGCAGACCGGAGGGAGGGAAGGAGACACACCCCCCCCCCCCCCCCCCGGGCTGGGGGAGGAGAGAATGGGAGAGACAGGCCAGAACGTGTCAGCTCCTAGTGCATACAGCTAAAGCCCTCACAGCGCTGTTCTCCACATATAGTGGGAATGTGGATATTCTGCCTGAAATGAAGTCAGCCATCCAAATGCGTCTCATGTCGTCCATAAAAGCCCTGAACCAAAACATCACTGTAAAAAGCAATGAATATGTAATGTGCATTCAAACAGAGTATGTGATAGATTTCAGCAGGCTATACTGAGACTTGTGCTTATTGCATGGACTGGCTTTTTGAATATGGGTTCAGTCTAGAAGAATTTTATTTGTACTCCCCAAATACTTAAGGCAAAGATCTCTCAACAACTTTAATAGTAAAACTGACATGTGTTATTTAACAAGGTTTTCCAAAATCCAAAAATTGTGCCTCCTCATATGTTTGGGAATGTGTGTGTCGATGCGTGAAAGTGTGTATATCAGCACATGGGGGTGTGTGCATATATGCACGCATGTGTGCACATATGCATGTATGTGAGTGAGTGTGTGTATCCTTAGGTTGGATTTCTCCTATTTATTTTCTTTAGACTAATAGAGACAAATAGCAGCTTGTCCCTCCTGGGATCAGATTGCCATTTGAAATGTCTCGGCTGTGTCAGAAATGCCCCTGTCATGCGAGACCTGCCTCTGAATGTACAGGCGAAACTCTACAAGAGTCAAGCTCGTATCCGTGTTGCTTCCCTGAGGCTCCCGCACTTCTCTTCCGCCCCATGGCTTCTCCCAGCCTCTCTCACTTCACCCTCATCTCTTTGGCCTCTTCTTTCGCATTTCTTCTGTTCTCTCGTGTCACTCTCTCTCTCCTCCCAGCCTGGCCGGCGTGAAAGATTCTCAGTATTCCACAAGCATGGCCAGAACCATGAAAGCACCATAGTGATGTGAGTACTAATGTGGTCCCACTCTGCAGCACAGCAAAACAAACCCCCAAAACAACTATGTGCAATCGTTTGATGCCACAGTTCCGATTTAAGGTCCAATTATGGAAAAATGGATCACTGGGGAGGTTTAAATTGAAATCACTGCCTCCACCCCCTGATGATAATCAACCGCAGACTAAAATGGGTCCTAATGGAAGAGAAAGAATAAGACTGGTTCAGACCTTATGATGCCATAACGTTCCTCCGCTCCATTACATAGGACTGCAGAGCAGCGTGATGGTGGTGTCTCCGCACAGAGCCTCTCCACCCCTCGTGAACTACATGATACATGGCCGTCCACAGAACATTTGGACACAGTCCATGTTCAGAAGCTGACACAAGAACTGAACATGAGAACATGAGAAGAACTGGGGAAAATCTCCTTACTGCTTCGGCAAGAACTTCAGTTATGTTAAAACCGCCTTCATATATCAATCAACTGGTTGTTAAGAGAACAAAAACGTGAAATAATGCATGTATCTTCCAGCCTGTATCATGACCATACTATAATTCAATATCTTGTTTGTTTGGACTCATTACACACAAACTTTAAATGGCTTGAAACAATGATTAAGTGAATGAAAAAAAAGTTTTACTGACAACAAGTTGTGGGAACCAAAAACACAATAATGCACCAGAATGAATCCAAGATTCAGGCGGTCCGGATGGATGAATGGATGAATTCTGTCTAAATTGTTGTTGCTGTCATGGTGACCGGTGTCGGCCAGAGGAGGATGGGTTCCCCCCCTGAGTCTTGGTTCCTCTCAAGGTTTCTTCCTCATGCCCTTAGGGAGTTTTTCCTTGCCACTGTCACCCTTTGGCTTGCTCACTGGGGGCTAGGACTCGGCACTTGTAAAGCTGCTTTGTGACAACAACTGTTGTAAAAAGCGCTATATAAATAAAATTTGATTGATTGATTGATTGATTGATGAACCAAAGGATCAATCTTGACTGTATAATGTCTACCTCTAATATCTTTTAAATCTCCTTGAATGTTTAATTTTGTCAACCATCAGTAATGAAGGGAGCAGCAACGATCACCAAATTGCTAATGGGGATTGATACCATAATGGCAAGTATAGGTTTCACCCTCAGTTTCACAAGATTTCACCCTCAGTTTCACAAGAACAAGAAGGCTGTTTGAGACCATGGTGAGGCCACGGAAGCGGACCAGAGGGAATGATTTGAAACATAAGAACGCACTGTGTTGTCTTTTTTATCCATTACCTTTTGACACTTTGTGTGTTTTTGTAAGAGTGGAGTGTTGAGGTCTTTGGTGTGTTCCTTTCACTGGCTTATTGTGTGGGCCATGAAACACTACAAGTGGCTTCCATTCAGTGCACACACACTTCAGACCCCCCCACACTCAAACACAAACAAAGGCCTCTTTCCCAAAGGGCTGGCCGGCTGGCTCACCTTCCTCAGGTAGCCTGCTGTGATGCCTGCAGCCGGACCCAGATCCAACCAGGTCCACCACTCTATACCCTCCCATTCACTTGTCTCTGTAAATCATACAAATGTATTGAGTTCCCAGTGTGTGAGAGAGAATGCTATTTAGTTCTTGTCCTGCAGACCGATTTTTGTACAGTAAGCAAGGGGTAACGTTTCCAAAAAAGGAACATTATGAATGAGAGTTTGCATTATCTTTCCTGTTTTTGTGGTACAAACCCTGTGGTAATAAGTTGAACTTCAGCCGCACACAGCCAGGCAGCAGGGAGTGGTCTGGAGACGTCACGCTATTCCTCTTCTGACAAAAAGACAGCAGATTCTCGCTCTGCCAGTCGAGCTAAACACCAGCGATGAGCCCACGTGTTGGAAGAGCACGCAATGAGATTACACGGCCTGATTGTAACCTGAACTGGGCCGAGGTCTGTGGTACAACCTGGCGCTGTATATAGGGGCTGCATCTGATTGCAGGTTTTTACACAGTACGCCACGCAAGGTTTCACACCTACTGACATGGTTCTATATCTTGGAGGCACTGCAAGATGGTCGTTCACCAAACTTTGTTCCTGGTGACAGAATCCTCACGCGGTTTGGGTTCAAGCCTAACTTGACCCCCTTCAGATCCTCTAGCACTCAAAGGCATGCAAACAGGTGGAGTGACTGGGTGATCGGGGTAACGTAGGGAAGAGTAAAATGACAGACAGGGGGGAAACTGCATTAAACTGCCATAACACCATAACCATCATTAAGTACGAGTTACTTAAGATTTTAACTGTTAAATGTAAAATTGCTGTAAGCAACTGGCTTTTCTTGTTTCTATGGGCAGTGATCTCTGAAGCTTTTATTGATGACCACAGCCTTAATGGGTTCAGTACAAGCAGTTTCAAGTAGAATAAAGCTGATTGTATATTCCAACATGAGTCTGATGTTATCTCCATTTAGAGGTTGTTGGGGTCAAATTCTGGAAGTGACCTTTTGTAGGTGGAACAATAATGAACAGTTTGACGTGATTTGGCACAATGAAACTGACAGCAATTAAGAACACTTCTCGAAGGTTACCTGATGGCATTGTGAGTGGACGCCTGACAGTAACGTTAATCTTGTTGACAGAGTATCTCATATTGAGATACATAAGCTTCACAAAGCATTTATATCCACACGGACACCAGCAGGACTGGAGCTTTATTCTTTATTCCAGCCTGTCACTAGAATCCCACATTTTGCACCGTGTGTATATACTTGTCGGACGGCACGGAGGCTGCCTGGGCTTTGGCTGAGATGAAGCAGAGCTGATGGGGGACTGATGAGGACAGGCCTAGGGCCCCTTTCTTCCGCTCACACTGCACAATAACACACAGCTGTCCCCTGACAATAACCAGGAATGAAGGGACATGATTCCTGCAGGCACTTCTTTACACCGTATAAAATTGTTTGGCCTTCTAATAGTGAGGGGTGGAGGGTTTAGGATTGCAAGACTGAGAACGGTTATGAAAGAGAGACTTTTATTCCCAAAAGGCTCCCACTATAATAATCCTGCACCTGCGGCCTCCGCAGCCTGGATCACACTAACAACATGGTATTCTTGTTCTAATAAAAATATAGTGAACAGTCAGCTATAAGATTCTGATTTAGAGATCATGTGCATACTCATACCTGAGTGTGTGTGTGTGTGTGTGTGTGTGTGTGTGTGTGTGTGTGTGTGTGTGTGTGTGTGTGTGTGTGTGTGTGTGTGTGTTTGTGTGTGTGTTTGTGTGTTTGTGTGTGTGTGTGTGTGTGTGTGTGTGTGTGTGTGTGTGTGTGTGTGTGTGTGTGTGTGTGTGTGTGAATGCAGGCTTTAAGGAACACACTGCAAGCTGTAATTCACTGCAGACAGCATAATTACATGAAGTTTTAGTGTCATTATGCAAAATAAACACTAAATATTTAGCAATCGTAAGTGACACTGATGAGATATTTTGGGAAGATGTCTGTCATAGAAAGCATGATCTTGTTCACCCTTTGATAAAAATGCAATATTGCACTTATAAGAAGAAAAGAAACACTGAGAGGGCCTCTCAACACCTGGCCTAAAACGCTTCCTCCAAACCCAAACAGTCTGGCAGTCATGTCTCTCGTTTGGCTCTTGTAAAAATGAATAATGTCCAAAATTTTTCAGTTTAACCTTGCAACAAAGAGATTAAATATTTTGGAAGTAATTAACAGTATTCAGGACTTACTGGTTTTGCTTTTTTCCATAATGTCTCAACTCATCATCTGTCATTGAGATTTGGATGAGCGTGTGCTTTTATGAAGCTTCTTTTCGACTTCTGTTTTCTTCTGTCTTTAGGGGCACTTGTCTAATTGTAGTGGAATATCTCATCAACACACATGAGCCTGCAGGTCCAGACAGCAGCTGTCTTCACTGAGGAGATGTGGAGGAAGAACCACTTTCTTCTGTGCAGAAAAGTATTAAGAGCATTTAGAGTCTATCATACAGTCAATTGGACTGTACATTACAAGTATTATGGGTGTTGTAGTTTTAGTGCTTGTGTGTTTCCTATCTAGGAATACGGACTTAGAATATGATGGCTTTGTTCTGGGGTTTTTATCAAGTAAATTATTTTAAAATAATTTATTTTGATTATACAAACATTATACAAACATTATACAAACATTACTCATTAATTCATCCTTTTTTTCATTCATTCATTCTCCATTTTCATCTCCTCATTTCTGTGATGGACTCAAAACTTAAATCAATGCACCAAAAAAAGCTAACAACCTTAGACACCGAAACAATCCTGTTCTTGACTTTTTAATTGTTTTATGTTAGTTTGTTTTGCTGTATTATAAAACAGTAATGCACATTACTTTTGGATTTACATGTAATGACTTCAGGTTGCCAAATGTTACATGGCATCCCTCAGAGCTCATAAAGCCAGACCTCCTCCCTTCAACTCAGACTCACATAACCCAAACCATGTTGCCCCAGACCCACATCTCACCAGGTTAGCCTTCCATAATGAATATTACCAAAATGGTTCTGGAGGTTCCTTCAGCTACTAGTACTTCATGGATTTATTCACTGTCAAGGCTGTAGTCATTATAATGGTGTTTTTGTAGTAACTGAAAGAAACTAACTGAATTACTGACCACGTTTGCTAATCAGTCCCATGTTTGCAGTTTGGCAGGAGAAAGAGTGACGAGGATGTGTCTGAGCAGCACACCGGCAGGGAGGAGACTGGGGGGGGGGGTCTGTCATTTATCATAGTGGGTGGGGGAGGGACTCTGTGGGGAGGGGGCACTTATCAGCGATGGATGAAAAATGGGTGTGAATGGTGCTGGGTGGGTGAGACAGGTGAAAGGTGAAACCTGCACAACACTCACTCACCAGTGTCCCACGGCCCCAGAGCTTTGCCCTCTCTCTCTCTCTTAACATTTGCTGACTACAGAACCATGAAGTACTGTATGGGTGGGTTGTGTTTTATACCCATCTTAGTACATATGCACATTTGTTCTGGCGTGTTTCTATACATAGGCATAAACAGTGTGCATGTGTGTTTGTGTACTTCTAGTAATATTATATGCCTGAGGGCCAAGTCTGCCCACCAGGAAAGAAAAGACTTTAAAGAAACACTTATGTGGTTAGGATTGGGTGTGTGTGTGTGTGTGCATGTGTGCGTGCGTGCGTGCGTGTGTGCGCGCATGGGTGCTCATATAGCTCCATAGTCATGCATGGTTGTCATCACAAAGTCATATAGCCGGTGTCTGTAGTTACTCAGTGACCTCCAGCCATCTTAGAGGCCGTACATGTTCAGTATCAGGGTGAAGGGGTCACTTAGGAACATCATTACACCCCTGGTCTTCAGCTTTGTTGGATTTTCAAGTCATTCTCATTAAAGTCAGCAGGTGAGACAGTGCCAATGCCTGAGGTATCTGCACCCTTTATCTTACAAAAGGTTATCTTCATTTTAGAAAGGTTTTATTAATTAGTAGAGTGTGCGTACACTATATTGGACTATTAGGACAGTGGTCCCCTGATGAGATTATATAAAAGCCCTTTGTGCCTGGATACATGACTGAAGCATGCCACTATAACTCCATATAACTGTCCATATAACTCTCCCAACTACCTTCATTCTAGCACTTTATTAAGCTGTAATGTAAAACTAAAATGGAAAAGTACATTTTTAGAAGAATGATATGTAAATATACACTGATCTGTGCTGACCACCTATAGACATAATTATAAACACTATTAAGGACATTATTATCTTGTAAATGCCAAAATAAAGGCTTGGCACTTCTAAGTGCTTGGAGCAGACTGTTTTACATTGGGAATTCTGTATCATGTCATGCTAGGCGAGGTTTGTCCCTGTCCTGGTCCGACATGCATTCCCATAATCCCCATTGATGGTGTGGTCCACGGCTACAGTTCTGAACACGCCTGCTAACTGACTAACGTAGGACCCCCGTCAGCATGTCGGCGCAGGATGGAGCAGGAAACCCCCGCTGCTCCAGTACAGTGACGAGTGACACGGATATTATCCCAGATCCGATACTACACATTTCCCCTGGATTTACATTTCTGGTAGGGTGTGATGACTGAGCCAGGTAGGGTTGGGTTGCTCTGTGGTGAACACTCCCCATCAAGACTGGGTTCATTATTGGGCTAGTTTTCCAGATTATGACTCATGCAGTAAATTATGTTGTCATTAAGGATTTGCCATTTTAGTCATGGACTGTGTTAAGTTTATCTATGGAACATCAAGCAATTGAAGTTAATCAATTTTAGCCTGTTGTGTGGAGTCAAGTTTGTAATATTTTAGGCAGACACACCTTGACTATTAAAGTGTGTATAATAAATAATAACAAGAGTAATATAAATAATAACAAGAAGTTCAAGCTTAGTGGCCAGTAGGCTGAACATACACTTCAGCATTTGCAGTCATGTGACACTTTGCTAGGACCAGTCAAAGGCCACTGCTCAGCAAGACATTTAAATGCTAGAAAATGTCAGTCTGATGCCTCTCTGGGTCTATTCACTATATGACAGAGAAGTCCATTAAAAATTCCCCACATGCTACATAGCAGATGTCATCAGTCAACTAATTACAGATTTATACTGAACGTTTTGCAACATCCGTTGTCACAAATCAGCTTTACACTTGGAGTCCAGATTCCTAATGAGTGAGAGGAACTCCAGAGGGAACCAATCCTCCTTGGACCGCCTGTGTAACACAATATGACAAATAAATCAATACAACCTAAATTAAACTTTCGCTGCCTAAATTGTGTGACATATTCACAACCACATGTGCTATAAGGGTAGTTTAGAAGGAAGCGGTGAATTTTTATTTTATTTGCTGTGATTATCAGTATTAATATTAAATATTACATAATTAGTATTGTTAATATGATGTTTTTAAAATAGGACATGCTTTTGTGAATGTAACAAGGTCCATAATGCTGCATCAGATTGCTAACACCATTATGGTCGTGTAACTGTAGATTGCGGTCGTGTTCATTTCGAAGGGTCATTGTCCCATTTCCTGGTTGCTCTTTGCTCACACAATAAATTCATTCTGAGTCCAAGACTGGGCACCAGAACAATGAGGAGAAATAAACCTGCATCATTGTTCTTGTTGGAGAAGTAATCCTGCTGCTTTTTGCTTCATTGTGTTTTGCAACGCTTTCCCACGCCTCATATCATCACCTCATCATCCTCATCATCACCTCATCTTCCTCATCATCACCTCATCATCCTCATCTTCTAGCTATGAAGCATGCCAGGAGGCTCCATCAGGACACAATTTTAAAACTGACCATCACTGTTCATTTATGTTAGACCTGCACAACATTTCATGATCAAATGAGGAGCATCTGATGCCTAATGTGGGCTTCCATCCACAGCATAGATTTGTTGTTGGAGATGAGAAAAGGAGATTTCTCAGGTGTGTAGTTCAATTCAATTCATGTCAGCCATGAGGCTCGGTAAATAATGACTTTCTGCAAAAAGCACTAACCTCTTACATGGGCTTGTGCAAGCAACATACCACACTGAGAACAAACCACAGCTCTGCTGAGAACATTAGGAGATTAGTTACCACTGCACACCTGATCTGGTGCTGTGACCCCTCACATAAATTATATTAGAATTTTATTTTACTTGTAAGCTTAGCGTAATATTGTTTTATAAGATCTGCTTGACTTACCATGCAATCCATTTTGTGAAATAGTAATACAAATAAGTGCTTGAGTACAATACCAATAAATGATACAATACATCAAAAATCCAATTTTGCCTGGCCATAGTAAAATATTTTTATTGTATACAAATCACCTATCTTGAACTTTGCACTTAAGACACAAAGCTATTTAGTAGTTTGTCTGTCATTGCCCTATGATGAATTTTACATGTTGTATAGACCCAAACCATCCAAAATTATCTCTCTCTCACGCTCTCTCTCTCTCTCTCTGTCTGTCTGTTTTTCTTTGTCTGTCTGTCTCTTTCTTTCTTTCCTGTAAAAGCCAGAAGCAGGCAGTGAAGCGAATAAAGAAAGTGCTGCCCTGATCTCATCGTCATCATGGTGCATGTGACCTCTTGCTGGATGACTTCATACCACTGCACAGATTTTCCCATCATGCTCGGGCCCAGCCTCATCCTGCCTCTCCTCCCCCAATGGCAACCCGTCACCGTCGGTCATGGCATGCCTGAACCAGCGCCATGGTGAATAGCTGCTACACACGTCAGCCCTCCCAAAGCCCTGCCACGTTAATAACACCTCCACAAGGACTCGTGAGGCCAACGCACCGGCCACTCGGCAGGGGTGCCACCAACCACTAATCACTCCTCAACTCACTAATCACTCCTCATGTCACTAATCACTCTTCATCTCACTAATCACTCCTCATCTCACTAATCACTCCTCATGTCACTAATCACTCTTCATCTCACTAATCACTCCTCATCTAATCACTCCTCATCTCACTAATCACTCCTCATCTCACTAATCACTCCTGATCTCACTAATCACTCCTCATCTAATCACTCCTCATCTCACTAATCACTCCTCATCTAATCACTCCTCATCTCACTAATCACTCCTCATCTAATCACTCCTCATCTCACTAATCTGGTCCCAAAGACACGAGTGCTGTTCTACGCCCAACACCAGGAGGAGCGGGTGTGAAGATGGGGTGTGAGCAGGACTGTTATTGTGCTGCGTGTCCAGGAGCCGACGGCAGGTGTGATACTTTACCACTCTCTCTCTCTTTCTCTCTATCTATCTCTCCCTCTATTTTTCTCTCTCTCTTTCTCCCTCTCTCCCTCTCCTTTTCTCTGTAAGTGTCAGCGAGGCCCTGAGGGCTGAGAGCAAGTTTGTTGTGTGCCACATAAATCCTCCAGTCATTCCGCTATTAATCAGAAGCTCTTATGGCTGTTCAAAGGGGTGGAGCAAAGATTCATAAATCCCTATAATATAAGATGACGGTTGTCATGGTTATACAACAATATCTAGAAGAGTACTATTACGTGACCCCAAATATTATGCCAGAATCATCAGAATACTGACGGTACAGTGTTTAAACCAATGTAAGTCAATCTTAGATCACCAACTCTGGGCAGCTTTACAAACATTTTTTTCTTTTTCTATATTATATTCTAACCACCATTCTAGCAGTCACAAGGACAAGAAAACCAACAACAATGCAAAATATCTGTACTGTGGAATAAGATTTATGCATCACTCCAGAAAAACAACAGTAACGCACAACAAATATTAAATAAAAGGTTGAACAATACAGCTATGTGCTGGAAAAACAGTATAAATCAGAGCACAGAATCACAGCCATCAAGAACACTAGTGTGTGGTGCAACAGGTTGACACTGAAAAATATTAGCAAAATATTTCAGTATCACTAATAATGGTGTACTTACTTATCTTCGTTGGGTCACTGTGGTGGAATCTGTGCACAGACTGAAACCTAGTGGGAGTTTTTGGGTTATCTAAAATAAGTCATTTGGCACAATCCCATTATTCTCATAATTAGAGGACACATTAATGTCCTCAGTGAGGTAATTAGTTTTGTAACACAGCCATAAAAACAATTACCAGGGGTTGCACTTCTGTTGAACTAAATGTGGTCACAGTAAACCTTGATTTTGTAAATCAAATTGAGATCATATTTGGTGAAAATGGTGAGCATGTGAATAAGTTGTATAACTGTACACTTTAAAGATTTCGCAACTTGAACATTTGGAAAGAGACCCAATGCAGGGTAGTTTAAAATACCACATACTACATCAATCTGTCTCTTTATCCTGAAAGAGTACTGGTACATCCTTAAATAAGCTGACAAAGGTTTGTAGGATCTTCACAAGTGTCCATCACTGACCCTTTGAGACAGCCCAGTCAATTACCTGCTCATGACAAGACTGTTACAGACGCTGATCAAATCCTTCAAAAACATCCTTATGAAAAGTTATGATAAAATGGTAAATGCCCAAACAGCACCTCAGTTTTCCCCTGAACATAAGAAGTTTTAAATGTGATCAGTACAGTTTGCACTTATGGGCCAGATGGAATTTGTTTAACCTCTGAGACATTCATAACACACCATGGCTCCGGTTATATGAGCAGAACCTTGCAATTTATCAGGCTCCCTGTGTACTGTGACCCCACGTCTGTGAACACTGATGAAATTTGTGTGTGGCATGTTTCCTTTGTCTAAATGTTTACCTTGTGCTGTTTACATGCAAAGCCCACAAGTGCTTTAGACAATAGCAAACTAACCAGCCAACTATTTCGCAACCACCCTCCCATTTGTCCTGTGTGGAGTTGCAAAAGCTCAAGTGGTCTACTTCCCAACACGAGCCTCTCCTGCTTCAAGATCCCCAAGGTCCTTCAACCCCAAGCAGCCAGCAGTGTAATTACATGAAGAAAGTACCAGCGTTCAAAGGACCCTACAGTTCAGCCAAGCCAGGGCCATGCGAGGCTGCATGCTGTTTGCTTACGTTTCATGTTGTAAATACACAAATACTGCGGAGAGCTTCTCCTGGAGCTGGTCAGTACCTGGAGACCTGTGCAGCTGCTGCTTCACTGGGAAGTATTAGGCTGAACCTTCTATGAGACCTGGACAGACCCTGAGGTCCTAAACTGATTGGGCCTCGTGCTGTCAGAAAACATGATGTGTTTCCAGTTATTTTGCATCAACCTATCTACAGATTCCATGTTTGACAACCTCCCCCTCCTCATGTTGTAATTAAGAGGATCTCGACTCTACAGCACAGAATTTGACCTCCCACACCACCCTCACACCTCCTTCACACCCTCACACCACCCTCAAACACTCACATCCTCACACCCTCACACTACCCTCACACCTCCTTCACACCCTCACACCACCCTCAAACACTCACATCCTCACACCCTCACACTACCCTCACACCACCCTCACATCCTCACACCCTCACACCCTCACACCACCTTCACACTACCCTCACACCCTCACACCACCCTCACTCCACCCTCACACACTCACACTACCCTCACACCCTCACATCCTCTTCTCCCTTCAGGCTCCTCCTCCCCAAGACTCCTCCTTCGTGTTTGGCTGGTTTGTTTTCACACCTGGAAAATGACAAAGCCCAGTCTGTCCTCTTAATCTAGACACATTAACACATCTCTCCTGTCCTCCTTCTCCCCTTCATTCTGTCTCCCCACACACACACACACACACACACACACACACCCATAAACCAGGGCACGGCAAGAAACGGTACCCTTAGGCTGTTCAGTGGCAAGCGTGTGCAATTTGAACCGTGACGGGGTGGGTATGATTGCGCCATCACAGCAATAATCTGCTTTGAAAATATTTAGATCTGTTCCTGACTCTCAATAAGCTGCGTATACTCTGTACATTGAAGTGAACAGTTCTGCTGACAGTAACATGTTAAGATAATCTGTTCACTAGCACACATTGATAAAGTAAGAGAGAGATTGTTCTGTTCAGTTCTTGGTTCAGTAGCTGAAATTGCACAGATCAGATAAATTACTGCTGCTTCTCTTCTGTGAAACTGTCTGATCTGGCTGACCCGTCACCCTTTTGAATGACGTCACCACCCTGCGTCTGTCATCGGGAGACAAAATGAGGCTCACAGCTGCTTTAATAAAGCTCCTTAGGTTTGTGCACCTGATGTAGAACACTCTTCTAGTTCCCGAGGAAACTTCGGAATGAAAATTGAAAGTATGAAACATTTGTCAGAAAGGTCATAATTTAAAGCTAGCTGTTTATGGACAAAAAACACATTTAAATCATCCACTGTATTGGCAAATGTGTCAAAACATTGTGATAACTAAAAAGGAAAAATTAATGGTATTATTTGTTATTTGTTTTCATGTCATTTGACTTTGACAGTAATAAGCCATTAACAACTTAGTGCTTTAATAGTGAATCTCCAGTTTCCAGTTGAATGTAGTAGATTGTAGTTGTCACTTAACAATGAAATGCTTAAGCAATACTATTACACTATGCAATACTATTACACTAAGCAATACTATTACACTATGCAATACTATTACACTATACAATACTATTACACTATGCAATACTATTACACTATACAATACTATTACACTATACAATACTATTACACTATGCATTGAACAGTGCACAATGCACAGAACTGTCTCTTGGGTATCGGTGCTCTTACAACTAATTACAGGAAATAGCATGGCACAGAGGGGCTTAGCACAGAGACCCTTAAAGTTGACTATCAGATCCTCTGCTCTGTGAACCCTATAGAAATGCAGTTTGCAGTAATGACTTCAGGAAGTTGAGCTCTAAATTATAGCCCCAAAATGCAAAAATTGGCACAGCTTGTGATATCACAGAACTTAAACATCCCGTTTTCCTTTTGTAGGGAGCAACAAGGGTATTATGAACATTCAGTGCCTTCTTCATATTTTAAACAGCAGGAGGTCAATAAAAAGACATTGGTCTAGCTGTGCTGCGTGATTCCTCCTGCAGAAGCCACGCCCAGGATGTGACACGCCCAGGATGTGACCTGCCCTGGGATGCTACAGTGGGCATCACACCGTGGCGGACGCGGCAGGACTATGGCTGGTCTACTACACGTGTGTGGCTCATTCCCTTCGCTCCAGTAGCAAACAGGACCTTAGCTGGCGCCCTAGAGGTCTTGGGAGCAGATGTCCGTAAACCCGAGTCCACTCTGGTGCTCCAGAACTGAGTCACTAAAGCACAAGAGTGTATCGCCTAATTTCAGAGGGAATATTCAAACCCTCATCTGTGTGTAGGTATTTTCAGGTGAGAATAAGGACCCTTGTCCTGTAACAGTCTGTGTATATTTGTTCATGTATTTGTGTCATTTAGTTTGCATCAGATTTTTTTAAACACCCCCCCATCCTTCATGAGAACTCCATTACATCACAACGTGAGGTCACACGGCTGCTGGATTTATATGATGTCAGCCACTAAAACACTAACACCTGCATGTGGATCATACCACCCATGGACACCAGCCTGTGGGCCACTCATGTTCTCATTTTTAAAACCTTTAATATACATTAATTATATGCATATAATTAATAGTTAGTTTATAGGTTCTGCTTGTGTGATACTTTAGAGTTTGAGAGTTAGTGTATTATTACTCTTGAATAGGATGTGCTGGCAGTCTGTGTGTTTTTGTGTGCGTTGGGGCTGTATGTGGTTGGATTTGGGTTTGAGTGTGGGTGTGTTAGAGTCACTGGGCATAACAAAAATATTACAAAAGATGGCAAGCAGATGAAGAACAGTGAGCATGAATGGTGTTACATAAGACTTTCTGGGAATAATGACACATCTGAACAGGCTAGAACATAGCATCTGAAAAAAGACTTGACTTGTGTTAGTGTTTTTTGACCTTGAAAAGCAGATCGATGCATTCAGCAGCACAGAAGGCAGTTTCAGGAACCTCAACTTCTTTTCAATTTTCACAGCTTCTGTTTAAAGAGAAAATAAATCTAGATGAATTTAGCGAGTCAGAATACAAAATCTTTCTAGTCAGCCAACTGTAAATTAGAGTTGATATCTCAGATCAATGGTTTCTGCATTAGTCCTAACTAACCCAAGACCAAGCCTTAACTGGACAATATCTGGCATTCTGCTCCCACAACAACCAGCATTATTAATGTAGATTTGGTTCATCCAATATTAAACAAGTGCTGTCTCTGTTCAAAGAGCGTTATCACAGGAAATAATTGTTTCTCAGTCTGTTCAAAGTGTAGGCTGCCCTCGATCTCAAGAACACATGATCTACAAAGGGCACAGGGACCATCACTTTAAATGAAGTTAACTAGATCAATATTGTCCTGGCCCTCAGGCCTTCTTCATTACCATGCTTCATTGACGTTGGTGGCCAGCTAAAAAGGTCTGATTGTACCAGGACCTCTAAGGTGACACTAGACTTCATTGTTCCAGATTGAGCCCTGCAAACCGGGTCTGCCACAGTACCTCTCAGGCATTATCTGATGGTACGGAACATTGATCAACCTTGTCTTGGCTTGGTCCTATTTGGTAATTTGATATAGGTAAGCCAATAGTAGAAGACCTCTGAGGTCAGGAACCTCACTGGTGCATCATTGGAGGCTAGACCAGATGGTATGGTTCTTTTTAATGTTGTGTAACAGATAACAGTGGAAAGAAAGGCCAAAATACTTGAATTCCACAATCTGTGTTTGATCTTTATAAATGTGCGTGGACCTTTTCTTTATTTGTTGAACTCTGAAAACTTTGAAACTCTGAAAACTTTGAATGGTTGGATTTAGGGTTCTGGTATTAAGTACTCATCAATGTGTATAGTTTGACACTTTTTAAATTTCATGTAAGGCCTCATCTTTTTGAGGAGATTACCTGTCAATTGTAGGTTCTCTTTTTCACGTCCATAGTCCAACACATCGTTAGAGTCATTAAAAGTGCAGAGCTGACTCAGTGAGCTGACTGAAAGAAGGCCAGTTTGCTATCAATATACACAACAACGTCATTCTTGAGATAAATAAAATGAGACTAAACAGTTGGGATTCACTCCTCAAGACCTCATTTGCAATTTCGGTACTGTTTACAGTTGGCAAACAATTTGCCAGAGTTGCTCATTCTTGAGAATTGTTGCTGAAGTGGTTTATTTCTTCTCTCTGTAGCCATAAACATTTACACACACGTCATTAAACAAATCCGAATTCCATCAGAGGAATAAACCAAAATATATGTATTCTTTTAAGCAGGCACATGAGAAATTAAACAGACTCCCCCCAAAAAGGGTTCAACCAAATGGCACCATATGGTCAGCGTTCTGGGACGAAGTTCAAATGTCAAAGTTCTGTCTGCATGACAGAAGTTCATTTTTTCAGCTTCACCCACGATTACCGCACACATGCAGCTCTTACCAAACAACTGGCAGTGGGACTGAGTGTTTGTAATTCATCTTCTCTGTCTAGATGAAGGGAAATGAAAGGGAGTGGGTGTGAAAAGACTCCCTGAAGATGTGTGCAAATTTAGAGTTTCAGAAGAATTAAGGTACAAAATGGTGATTATTTCTAAGAGTGACTTGAGTCATCACATTTACAACTAGATTTAGTCCCTCTGACACACTTACATAAAATCAGGAACCAAAGAAAACAGCAGAAACATGGTATTAGGAGTGAAACGTGAAAGGTGATATTAAATGAGTGCTGTCACTAACCACTACAGTCTTCTACTACAGTAACAGGGCAACCATCTCAGAAATGTTATTTGTTACTGGCCACCAACATGCTGTTCTTCCATCATTTAAATACATGATCTGGTGTTCATTCACTCATCCCTCTCCTTCTCATGGTTTCATCCACAGTCTCCATCCTGCAGACCCAACATCCTCTTATAGCACCAGTGGTGTGCTGGTTTGTCTGGGAAGCGAGGGCCCATTACCGGTTCCGGAGTGTGTGGCACCACGTTGTCTGTGCGGAACGGCCAAGGACGCCACAGAGATAGCATCAGTGCCCCGCGTAACCGCCTCATAGCTCCCCAGTATATGGGGGCCCAGGAGGGGGGGCTGCAGGGGGGGCTGGGTCATTCTACCCAGTGTTCCAGTGAGAGGGGCCCGATATAGGGGCCCAGTAGCGCAGAGATTACACATAATTGCTAATTGCTTATTTATCCAACTGCACTCATGTGCAGTATACAGTTGGTTAAAGATGTGTTACTCTTTAGGTAACACTGAAGACAATTACCCGCTCTATAGAACAGAAAGAAATATATATTTTCAGGTATTGTGCAGGTAAGTTGGTCAAAGTTGATGTTGACTACGAAAAACGAATTAAAAAAAAAATAAATGTTGAAAAACCTATCATCCATTATTATAGCTTTTTGCTATTAAGAATGGTTAAGACTGCTTATCCCAGGTATCCAAAGGCATCAATAGTAATAGGATGTGTACCGTGTCTCGTCACTAGTCCTGAATGTTTTACAAGCCGGTCTACTCTACAAACCACTTCCTTCCAAATGTCACACCACAATGCACATAATGTTAGATTTTTCTTAAAGTCTATAATCATGAGATTATTGAGATTGATCCTGGAAACCATATTTCTTATGTATTTGAAGGGTTTCTGAATTCTGTGCTTTACGTCTGTCAGAGCTTGTGGGTTAATGTAGAATTGCAGACACAGGGACAGCGGTGGAATCGGATCCTGGATGATGGAACAAGCATGACATGCCAGTCTGTGGTTGTACTTCAAGTTCTACTGATAAATGGTAAGTAGTGCAGTAATTCCAGCTGCATATAGTCACTTGTATTTTACTCTAGATTACACACGAGTACACTAGATTACACTTGTATTTTACTCTAGATTACACACGAGTACACTAGATTACACTTGTATTTTACTCTAGATTACACACGAGTACACTAGATTACACTTGTATTTTACTCTAGATTACACACGAGTACACTAGATTACACTTGTATTTTACTCTAGATTACACACGAGTACACTAGAATACACTTGTATTTTACTCTAGATTACACACGAGTACACTAGATTACACTTGTATTTTACTCTAGATTACACACGAGTACACTAGATTACACTTGTATTTTACTCTAGATTACACACGAGTACACTAGAGCCATACACACTGCATGAACTACCATTTGAGATTTTAAATAAAATTACTGTTTGTCAGAGAGTCAGAGAAATGTGAAGTTTGATAGTCACCTTTTTGGCTATGTTAGTGTGTGTATATGTATGGGTGTGTGTATATGTATGGGTGTGTGTATATGTGTGTGTATATGTGTGGATGTGGGTAAGGTTGTGTGTCCGTGTGTGTATATGTGTTGATGTGAGGATGGGTGTGCATCTTTGTGTATATATGTGTGGGTATGGGTGGATGTAGGTATGGTTGTGCATCTGTGTGTGTGTGTGTGTGTGTGTGTGTGTGTGTGTGTGTGTGTGTGTGTGTGTGTGTGTGGGTGGGTGTAGGTATAGGTGTGTGTGCGTGTGTGTGTGGGTGGGTGGGTGGGTGGGTGTAGGTATAGGTGTGTGTGCGTGTGTGTGTGGGTGGGTGTAGGTATAGGTGTGTGTGTGTGTGTGTGTGTGTGTGTGTGTGTGTGTGTGTGTGTGTGTGTGTGTAGGGGAGTGCACACATGGGAAGAGCTATGTGCTCTGTAGGGTTCTGTTTGAGTTGGCCATTTGGATGTAGGGGGAAAAAACAGCCCTTTAACGCAAACACATATTTCACACTTCCTACCCATGAGCTGGAGGGAAAGCAAACATCCTTTGTCATAAATATTTCCCCTAAACCCAAATTTCTACACACTCACATTCAGACACATAAACACAGTGAGATAGAGAGACAGATAGAGAGAGCAAGAGAGAGAGAGAGAGACATGCACATGCGTGCATAAATGCACATGTGGTATGCACATACAAACACTCCTGTGAGCCTTATTCCAGCCTCCTGGGAACCTTGATTCATTTACACAAATGTTTTTAAACAGGTCAATGTCTTAAAACAGGTTTAATGATCAAGAAACATTCACGTCATTCAACTTTCTTTTTTAAATTAAAGGATTTAGGTTAAGATCCAAAGTGACTGAAGATAAGAGTCCTTAATCTGTGGGTGTGCGGGCAAAAGTAAATCAAAGAAAGTCACACAACCACACTCTGATGGGGAGATATTTACCCACCTACCCACTCCCAGAATTAGCCCATGTCACATGCCATACATCCATTATCTTTAGTGCTTTATCCCACTAGTCGGGGTCACAGGGGGCTGGAGCCAATCCCAGCATCACCAGGCAAATGCAGGTACACCATGGGCAGGTCACCAGCCCACCACATGGCCAACACACACACACACACACACACACACACACACACACACACACACACACACACACACCTACAGGCAATTTAGTATAACCAATCAACCTAACAGTCTTTCTCAGTCCCCCCGAGAAAACCCACACAGGCACAGGGAGAACATGCAAACTCCACACAGAGCAGATCTGAGAATCAAACCCAGACCACCTTGCTGTGAGGCGACAGCGCTAACCACCACACCACCATGCTGCCCCCATGTTGCATGCATGACAGGTAATGCCAGTCATAATAATTTGTAATGTCTTTACTTTGGCTAAATTTCATCTTGCATATCATCAAACATCATCGTGCTATGCTAACTCTCTTAGGAGGGCTACCTAAATGAACTCTAAGCTATTACATGTCATTTATCCCTGACAGTCTCACTTTCCCAAGTGGTGATTAATTGAAGTCATTAATCAAAACATCCAATGATGATGCTGCTTTCTGCACAAAGGACCCTGTATCTCTCTCCTCACGACCACCATGTATCTCAGTAGGATGGAGAACGGTGGTCCTTCCACATTCTAGGAATCACCGGGTTTTTGGGATAGGGTTGATGATGTAAATACTAACTAGTGGTTGAGATTACTCTGTTAAGACAAGGATTGGGGGTGGGGTCCCATTTGGGGGAAGGAGTCTGATCTCTTTCAAATAGAGAGCTACACCTCCAGCTGGTGTCACCACATTTAGAGTTAAAGGTTTGTGGAGCAAGAGGTGCTGTCTTGTGCTATTAATACATATGGCATCTGAAACAGTGAGCCACAGCTTAGTTTATAGCAGACAGACAGGAGGACTTGGTTTACTAGAACAGAGACATCATCCATGCCCTCAACATATGCTTGTTCTTAGGAATTTATGACCTGGCTAATATATGAAATGCTTCAGAGAGTCCGTACAACACAACGAGGAAGTGATTAGTGGAAGGTCCAGGTCCGGCCCGGGTGCCAAACACGTGCGTGTTGGGTTGCAGACTCTGCAGTCCAGCCCTCAGCACTGACAAAATGATGAGAAGCCCGTCGTGTGACCCAGGTGCTTATGGGTTCCCCTTCCTCTTCCATAACGCCTTCCTCTGTCTCCCAGATTTACAGCACCTCCTTCTGCTCTGCGGCAGTCCTGTCTTCAGTTTGTCCTCTTGTTCCCTTACAGGGATTCACGCTGCGTGAGCAGTTTCCTGTTGCCAGCCCGGTGTGGGCTCTGGGTTTTGTGCTGTGTTTTCATAATGTGTAAACAGCAACATGGGCCACGGATGCAACAATTCATGCGGTAACACCGACATGCTCAACAGGGCTCTCCATAAAGTGCTGGAGCGCGCGGGTGTACTTATCAGAGGCAGGAAGCAAGGCCGTCAAGGGAACAGACGTTTTTGGAGCAAACGTTAAAGTGGGAGTACAAATACACACACACACATGCTTACGCACGCACACACACATATACGCACACGCATGCACACACACAGAGTTATCACTTATCAGTAGCCTCCCTGTCTGGAGAGTGTTCTTCTGGACCGGAACAACGTTTTTAAAGATTTACTACAGATTGTTATATGCAGACAACTGTTAATAAATCATCAGGAGAAGTTATTCTAAGACTGTATGGAAATACAAATGTAACTTTTTTAAGCAGGGCAAAATATATTTCAAAAAAATAAATTATATGTATTTTTGAAATGTTTATACTTCTGAGCTACTTCTCCGTTAAGGTGCCTTTGATTCAGTTTTCTTTTTTTAAACAAATCTCTTCATATTATAAAGGAAAACATATTTCAGTATGTATATAATTAGCCTCCAGATTTGATTTATAAATGGAGGGAAAAGGATGTCAGCTTTTTAAGTAAGCATGAAAACAAACAATAAGGTTTTTTTGCACAGCTGTTTTCCACATTAATTCTCGACGAGCTGATTCCACATTAGTGTTGACAAGAGCAAACACTGAATTAACACCTCTCCATATTTTCCCACAGAGGTCATGTTGAGGTTTTTACTTCTCTGCTTGGTTTCTTTTTCACTATTTTATTTCCCTTCTCTGTCTCTCTGCTGTTGCCTTAAATAGCTTCACTCTCTTGGTTGACTTCCTCATTATTTAAGAGGTTTTTAAAGGGAATATTAAAAAGTTCTATAGCAACCAACTGAGATATGGAGTTCATCCACATTTGATTTATTGTGTAGTCATATTTGGTGCAGACTTTCTCCACTTGAAACCGCAGATACAGATACACTCATGGCGACGCATTTATATTATTGCTGCGATGCAGTTACAGTCTAGTAAAGTTTTCACTTTCCAGAATATATTTCCAGTGAAGATACCTTTCGATGATACGTTTGTGTACAGCAACTAATCCATTGTAACAAATGCTGCATCTTTGCCTTGTGGAGAAACCCAGGCTTCCCCATTCAGAGCAGGTGCCAGGCATCTGATATCAACCAGGGTTTGTGTTTATAGTCCAGCACCATGTAGATCAGAAGTGGAGATTATGTCACTGACTAGCGCTGAATGGAGGGAGAGCACTGCATTCTGGGGAAAACAGTAACCAGCCAATGAAGACACTTTCACTGATGTTGATACAGCTGAGGATTCTGGGATACTGGGACAACTCCAGTATGGCAGGAACTTGTGATAACTGTATATGGTTGAGTTTCCAGATTATTGATTCACAGAGTCTTTCAAGATTGTTATGATTGCAGTCTTTACCTCCTAGCATCATTTCAAGTACACACAATTATGGCTTTTGGTACTTTTACTTAGTCTAGAATAGTAAAGTGTAGGAAAGGCACTGAGATTAAGACGAGAACACTGACATTAGAAAACACTGACATTGGAGAACTGAGATTGGGGAACACTAAGACTGGACAACTATAGAAGTGTTTAGACTATCATGGAAAATCAGCCTATTGAATATAAGCATGACCTCCATACGGCAAAATCCTCATAATTATCGGCTTTAACAGAAAAACATAAAAACAATTCAGGACTCCTATTTAAAACTGTTTCTAGCCTAACGAGGAGACATGAACAAATCAATTCACTAATCCCACTAGAGTGTAGCAGTAACAATTTTATGAATTTTTTTTATGATAAGATTGATAAAATTAGGGAAAACATTAGTAGTGCTATCATGCCAATGCACCTTGACAGCTGTCTGGTCAGCTGTGATGCCCTGTTAGAGTCCTTCTCCCCAATTGGTCGTGAGGAGCTTATTTCACTGGTGAAATCTGCTAAACCCTCCACATGCATACTAGATGCTGTACCAACCCATCTACTTAAAGAATTACTGCATAGCAATGTAGAACCTTTGCTTACTATAATTAACTATTCTCTGAGCCTGGGCTACGTTCCCAGTTCATTTAAACTTGCAGTCATCAAGCTGCTAATTAAAAAACCTGCTCTTAACCCCCAGGAAATGTCCAACTATAGGCCAATCTCTAATCTGTCATTTATATCCAAAATTTTAGAGAAGGTAGTTTCTTCACCACTCTTTTCCTTCTTACAGGCAGAACATGTCTTAGAGTTATTTCAGTCTGGATGTAGACCCATCACAGCACTGAAACAGTACTGAACAATTTCTTAATATCCTCTGATAAAGGACACGTTTCTAGACCTCAGTGCTGCTTTTGACACCATTGATCACAATCAGCCCCGTCGACAGGGGGGGACAACTGGGTCTGTTGTCCCGGGCCCCAGGGACAACAGGGATCAAAGA
The DNA here is from genome assembly GCF_052324685.1 of Brachyhypopomus gauderio. Classification (NCBI taxonomy): domain Eukaryota; kingdom Metazoa; phylum Chordata; class Actinopteri; order Gymnotiformes; family Hypopomidae; genus Brachyhypopomus; species Brachyhypopomus gauderio. The sequence continues at coordinate 21,936,675 of NC_135225.1, forward strand.
GCCTAGCAATTTATTTTTTATTTAAAGTCTATAATTTTTAAATAATCTTGAAATATTTTATTAATATAAAATTCTGTACTCAAAATAAGCTCAATGTTTTTTACCTATCTGCATATTTTCCATTAAGTGCATACACCCCCGCCTCCCACCGAAAAATGGTTTGATCCAGCGACCGTAACCGGCTGGTACCCGCCCAACAGCGGGAAATACAGTGGTGGATAGTTAAAGTAAATACAGAAATCTGGAGCGCAGAAAAGAAAGGAAAAACATTTACCTGACAAATTTTAATGTTGCATTGTGTTCCAGGTTTGAAAAGTGCTGGAATTTAGGCTAAAGTACTTGACACACAACAAATATCTGTCTGACTGAACAGTTCTCTTGTATTAAGTTAACAAATACGAGACTCTTGTAATCCCAGGACGAAACATGAGAGAATGTGAAGACGTTAAGATTGGGCGTTTTGAAAATAAACCACCATTAAATAATGTGATAAAAAGCGAATTATTTCGAATCATTTCGACTATATGTATAAATATTTAGTAAGTTTAACGTGCTGGAAAATATTGAAATGGACCTTGAAAGTGCCGTACAAGTGCTTTAATTCCACCTTTATAGGTGTATGAACCCTGCAAACATGACTTTATTCATTGCGCTGAGGCGTGTGCGCGCAAAGTTACAAAAGTCAAGAGGTGCACGACCTCGCAAATCGACAGCGCGTCAGGCCCTCGCACACGGGCGGAGCCACAGCGATTACGTCATTTTCGGGCCTGATCACAATATTCTACTTAATAGGCTGGAGACACTCATTGGCATAAAAGGTCAAGCACTCTCCTGGTTCAGGTCCTACCTGACAGATCGTTACCAATTTGTACTAGTAAATAACAAATGCTCAGAGCATTCTAAGGTAAATGATGGTGTCCCACAAGGATCTGTACTGGCCCCCATATTATTCTCATTATATATGCTACCACTGGGCACTATCATTTGTAGGCATAGTATTAGCTTCCATTGCTACGCAGATGATACTCAGTTGTATATATCTTCAAATCCGGATGATATCACTACTACTCTCAAGATTGAGAACTGCGTCCAGGACATTAAAAATTGGATGGCGTCTAATTTTCTTCAACTAAATTCCGATAAGACTGAGCTGCTGATTCTTCACCCCAAAGCTGCTAGAAAGAATTGGGCTGATATTCCCCTTACCCTAGATGGTTTTTCAGTAACACACGCAAAAAGCTTAGGTGTCACTATTGATTCAGATCTTTCATTTGACATATATATGCAATGTCCCTAAGGCTGCCTTTTTCCATTTATGTAATGTCACCAAGCTGAGACACTTACTTTCGTTAGCTGATGCAGAGAAGCTGGTCCATGCTTTTGTCTCATCAAGATTGGACTACTGTAATGGTCTTCTAATTGGATGCTCTAAACAGTCAATAAAGAAGCTACAACTCATACAAAATTCTGCAGCTAGTCCTAACTAAGGCTAGAAAATGTGATCATATTAGTCCCACTCTCACGGCATTACACTAGCTTCCGAATCAATATCGAATTGAATTTAAAATTGTTCTGTTAACCTTTAAGTTAAATGGTCTTGCCCCACAATATCTGAGTGAACTCATTGCTTACTACAACCCATCTTGCCCTTTGCGCTCCCAAAATGCTGGATTTCTCTGAGTCCCAAAAATTTGTAAGACTACAGCTGAAGGCAGAGCTTTCGCCCCTCAATTATGGAATAGCCTTCCAGCTCCAATCCGAGATTCTGACACAGTTCCAATCTTTAAATCTAGACTTAAGACTCACCTATTTAATCAAGCCTTTAATCAAGATTTCTTGTAATCTGAGATGTTGATGCTGTCATCCAGCTGTGTCTTGGCATCACTCTAGTTGTGACAATGACTTGACTGGAAAGCAATGTCTCAGTGAGCCCTCATGACTGTGGTCATCTCTGAACCCCTCGCTTTAGTTATGCTGCTATAGATTAGTCTGCCGGAGCCACATGCTCATCACTGGCACGTGAGCTATGTACATTTAAATCAATGGTGGTTTAAATTCATGTCCACTCAGTCTGTATTTCTATCTTCTTGCATGCCTCTACCCAAGACGATTGGATACAGGCACCTGCAGGCACCTGGGGGATGGACTGGCTTGCCAGTGGATGTGCTGATGCCGGGGTTGGATGAGCCGTTGCCACAAAAGGACATGCTGAAGCTAGCTCCTACCCTGAGGCTCGCCATCTGCACCGAAGGGACGGTGACCACTTGGCCGGGGAATAAGAACCTCAACTATAACTGTAGAATCACCTTTGTTCACAAATACGAACTTGTGCTAACGGTCCGCCCATTGGAGGATGGGTTGTCTTTTGAGTCTTGGTCCTCCCAAGGTTTCTTCCTAATCCCCACCATCATTGGGAGTTTTTCCTTGCCACTGTCACCTTTGGCTTGCTCATTAGGGATCTGGACCCATACAATTGTAAAGCTGCTTTGTGACAACGTGTTGAAAAAAACGCTATATAAATAAATTTGACTTTGACTTCTTGGAGATTGGAGAACTCTGAGACTGAGGAACTGCTTTACTGGAAGTCTAAATACTCTGAGGTGCATTCCGTTTAAGCTCAAAAATGTGTCTAACAAGAAATCTCAAAGTCTGCTTGTGTGTGCTTTCAATTTTATTATTCTGGAACAATATGCCATTAAAGTTTGCTGGTTTTGTATAAGGCCTGCATCACTTTTTTCTTTCTCTTACTCTTTTTCCTCTTCCTAGGAATCTAGGAATTTTGGGCCAATCACACTTCTCAGAAAGATGGCCTAAATTTCCCCTGAGAGCTGAATGGGAGGTGATGTTAGCCATGTTTTTGCATGACTGGGGTTCATATAAAAATATTCTGTCCTATATTCTGCTTGGTTTGGGCTGTTTCCAGAAGTTATGGAGTTTGACTGGGTGGAGGGGCTGAGGGGCGGAGTCGTGCTCCCTCATTCAAACACCCCTCTCAATGTGGTTTGGATTTCTCATCTCATTCTAAATGCACTGTGAATTATTCCCCCATGCAGTCATACAGCAGACTATTGATTTATATACAGTTAAATGCACTCTCACTTATACACATTGCTGTCTCAAGATGGACGGAGGCTCATACTAAATGAACACTGAGACCACAGATAAATATAGTCATTTTAAGGAAGTATATATATATACATTTTAAGGAATATATAGGAATTACAATTATATATATATATATATATATATATATATATATATATATATATATATATATATATATATATATTTGGACAGAGGTCTTTCATCAGCTGGACAACCAAAGTGATTCTCTATTGTACTTTATTACAATACAGTACATACATCATACATACACATACACACACACACACACACACACACACACACACACACACACATATATATATATATATATATATATATATATATATATATATATATATATATATATATATATATATATATATATATATATATATATATATAATTGTAGTAAAAAAATATAAGACCCATCTGCTAACCAGAAAGTACGCTGATATCGTCTGCTAATGCAGAGGTATCCATATAGCTTAAAACCATGTGTCTGAAGAAAGAAATGGAAGTCATATGGTGTTGTGGCTGCCATGGTTGAAGCTCTTCAAAGAAACTGGAGGGAAAAGGCGAAAACTGTGAGAAAAGAGTGTCTGTCTCGCCGTTGTTTTATTTAACGCTCTTAATTGTGCCCACGGCATAACTCTGTGAATTGGAGAAGTATCGCTGAGTTTAAGCCGCCACCGCTGTTGACGGCCAAGCAGAGCATTACATAAACACTATAAATCACGAGTGATTATTCCAGTCCAGCCAACACAAATGTCTTCGGCCTTTACGTTGCTTGGACGTCCAGTCTGAGACACAGCACTAGGGGTACCCTGCCCCGGCCAAATCCTCCCCTTGGTCTTAGCGCTCATTGTGTTTGTGATGGTGGTGTTAATATCAAGGCTGGCCTCTGAGGTTGCACGAGGGTCTCCTCTTGGTTCTTTCCTGAGAATGGAGCTGCGATGTGGGAATTCGGCAGTGGAGGGGGATGGTTTATTTTTCCACCCTCTTGGTTGTGGGGACGAGGCCCGGCCTGGGTGGAGGCGCTGGGCCCAGATGTCTGCTCCATCGCCAGTGCCAGCGAGGGGCTGGCTGGCTGCCTAGAACCACAGCCGCTGACAGGCTTGAACCTCCGTCAGCCTGGAGACCAGCACAAAGCATCTTTTCAGAGCACTCTCCCTCTCCTCCTCCTTCTCTCTCCTCCTCCCCCTCCCTCCCTCCCTCTCTCCTTCACTCTGCCTTGGTACAGTCCCCTCCCAGACATCATTAGCAAAGATGTTAGCAAAAACTTCTCCAAGTAGGGTTCACAATTTCCATTACGACTTTAAGAACCATGGGGTCACGATGGCCCTGGAATTTTGGGCAACATTTCATGAATAGATATTTTATCATTTATAATGACATCATAAATCATAAAAAAAATTATTCCAATGTCAAATGCAATATATATTCCTTGCTGAAACAGGTTCAAAATGAAATGAACTTCAATAACGAAGTGTTTTGACCTCACAGTGCTTATGACACCATAAACGTTTGGGGCACACCTACCTTAATTACACCCTTCAAACATAAAATGCTCTTGAGTATGACAACGTAGCTCTTTATGTGTTTCATAAGACCTGAGGTGCAATGTCACCCATCCTCTACAGCACTGCACTGATGGAACCAGCGGCCTGCTCACAACTCCTTCTCCTTAATCCTCTGTCCTGGTGCTTCAGTGAGCACAGAGGAGGATGTAGGAAAGAAATGGAGCATGTAAATCCAAAATGCATCTGTGCGTCCAAATGATTAGTGAACGACTGGAATTAGACGGTCTTGCCTGAACACGACGGGTTGGGTTCCTGTCTTCACAGGCAGACAGGTATGGAGTTGCAGCCAGGGAGAATCCTTTGATTTAATTACAATGTAACCTCAAGACAAGCACAGGCATTCCTGAGCACTGAGAAGGGCATGCTTCCTCTACCTGCAGCCTGCAAGCTAATTACCTACACAATAGACACTGTGTCCCAGTGACTGACTTAAGCATACAGGGAGAGAAAATTAGACTAAAAACAGAGCCAGATTAACTGGGGTAGACGAGGGCCAGGTAATGTGTGTGTGTGTGTGTGTGTGTGTGTGGTCACAAAGGGTTAAGGTTTCTTTGAAAATAAAAAGCGTCAGGATATTAATAATTTTTTATCTAGGTTCTGACAACCTAATGTAATTCATGGTGAAATGATTATATTGGGTGTTGCCTATTAACCCACATGCGATGGCAATTGCTGCATTTACACTACCTCTGCAGATACAAAAGATGAAATAATATACAGTACAGTACAGTAAAATAATCTAAAATTGGAAAAATCTAGTGGTTAGCCTGAATAGTGAAATAACCACAATAACCAGCTAATTTATCCATACTTCACAATATAAGTGTATGAAATGTAAAAGTATACAAGTTCATTCATAATAATTGCTTCTTATCGTCCCTCAACAGGCTGAAGCAAAATTCACACTGAGTATCTGCTGCCTTTAAAATCATCACGTTCCACCCAGCAGCTATGGAGGTAAGACGACCAGGAGAAGATGGCCTGAAGCAGACAGACAGGAGAAAATGGCCTGAAGCAGACAGACAGGAGAAGATGGCCTGAAGCGGACAGACAGGAGAAGCAGTTCACTGATGAGCTCCACCTTTGCACATTTTAGAGTTTAAGATGAGGTTGTTTTAGGAATAAGAGCGGTTCATAACAGTAGCTGTAAGTCTGCTAGCCCTTTGATTTTTATGTATGTATTTCACGAAGTTAGGTTGACCACTGCCCATTGCCTACTTACTACAGGCACAGCTAGTCACTGTAGAGTGAGCGTGACCACAAGTCAGTATTAAGGTAACAGCGATGAATTTGAAGAACTGAGTCCAGCACACCAGCATGAACGTGGGGGGTGTAGGCAGCGCGGAGTGGCCCTGCTTACTGATTACTGATTAACTCCACCTCCCATTCGTCCGGCCGTTATCGTGGAGCATGGGGTTAGCGAGGCCGTTCTCTCCCTCCCGCGCCTGCTGTTGACATTCCAGAGGAGCAGGCCCTATACAAACACCACAACCCCCCCCCCCCACCCCCACCCCCGGTAGAGGCCACGTCAAGTGAAGAACATCTCAGAACATTTCAGAGCACTCCCAGGTCGACACTCACCTCGCTCCACGCCAGGTGCTAAATGAGGGCGGTCAGGAGTGTTTCTGTGCTTTCATCTGCATTATGTTACCTGGCCTGTTTTTGTTTGCATTGATTACTTGAAGGTTTTTAAGAACACATTTAGATTTTTTACACAATGCTTTAAAGTCAAATTTTTTGTCACAAATCAGCTTTAGAAATGCATGGGTCCAGATCCCTAATGAGCAAGCCAAATGCGACAGTGGCGAAGAAAAACTCCCTATGACCTCGGGAGGACCAAGACTCAGGAGGGAAGGGGAGCTGAGAGGGAACCAACGTTCTAGATTCAAATCCTCCCTGATAACTATAAGAGAAACTGGCAGCATAAATGGACACCAGCACCTGTTAAAGCAGTTTTACTTTAAGTTTTTTATAGGCGATGTTTTCATTGCAAATGAAGCGCTCTGGGCTAGTGTCCCGGGCTAGTGTCCCGGTCTAGTGTCCCGGTCTAGTGTCCCGGGCTAGTGTCTGGGCTAGTGTCTGGGCTAGTGTCTGGGCTAGTGTCTGGGCTAGTGTCCCGGGCTAGTGTCTCGGGCTAGTGTCTCGGGCTAGTGTCTGGGCTAGTGTCTGGGCTAGTGTCCCGGGCTAGTGTCTCGGGCTAGTGTCCCGGTCTAGTGTCCCGGGCTAGTGTCTGGGCTAGTGTCTGGGCTAGTGTCCCGGGCTAGTGTCCCGGTCTAGTGTCCCGGTCTAGTGTCCCGGGCTAGTGTCTGGGCTAGTGTCTGGGCTAGTGTCCCGGGCTAGTGTCTCGGGCTAGTGTCTCGGGCTAGTGTCTCGGGCTAGTCTCTGGGCTAGTCTCTGGGCTAGTGTCCGGGGCTAGTGTCCGGGGCTAGTGTCCCGGGCTAGTGTCCCGGTCTAGTGTCTCGGGCTAGTCTCTGGGCTAGTGTACCGGGCTAGTGTCCCGGGCACAGATCGAGCCTATAGCCTTGAGCTTCAATTATTCTGAATATTGCAAAAACAACTGACCCTGCAGTATGGACCCAGGTTACGTTTGGACAACTGCAGTGAAATATTTGGTGTATGAAATGACTGCATTGGGCTTTTCAGCCTCCACACAAATGCCGCAATCTCACTGCTACACGCTTAAAGCTGGGAGAGACTCTAGCGTCTCCTGTTGAGGGCTCATTTCAGTCATGACACCATTTTAGTTTTGTTCATTCTCCAATGGTTGAGAGAAAGAGGGGCACGTTCTCATCCTTTCCACACAGACGTGAGGAGACATGTCTCGATGGCGCCAGGAGACAGCGCCTTCAAAACGAGCCTCCACCAGCAGGAGAAAGGTGGATGCAGCGGTGCGAGCACACGCTCATGGGGAGGTCAGCAGTGCATGACCACATGAAGACCCAGAGATGAGGGTTCATGCGAGGCCAGCATCATGGGCTTTGTTTGGGTCTGATGGAGTTTTTTAGATAGGAAAATAGAGATCTGAGGGCATTACATTTAAGCAGCAGTAATGTTACAGCTTGACGTTTTAAGATTTGTTTCTAAAAGAATATCTGCAGGTTTGCGTATACAGTAGACGAAGGGTCGGCAACTTATGGCACGTTATGCCACCGTTGGCACGCAGAGGCATAATCACTGGCACGCGCCACGCTGGACACGAAGGAAGTTAACAAGCTTGTGATATTACAGCATAAATCAATTTGGAGCCTCTCAAAGGTTTCAAAAAGTAATTGAAAGGGAAAAAACAGATAGTGTCCAAGTTTATCTTTAATTTTGCAAATCTGTCAGGAACACTTTGAGAACATCGTCATCTCATTTGTCAGGTAGAAAATGAAAACTCAAACGACTTTTAATACTTTCACTTGTGAGAATTCCTCTGAAAACTGTTGTACCTGGAACTTAACAGAATGGTAGTGGATTTTTAACTTTTAAACAAATTTTCCTGTAGCAAATATCCTTTTTCAAATTAAATTTTTTTTAGAGTAAAATAGATGGATAAAACTGCATCCTCTACGCAAGAAAAGGGATTAGCTGACTATAGAACTTACGTTACTTTGTATTTAACATTCACATTTGTGTATAAAAAAACCCATAGGAAGCATGAATCGAGTACCCACTACAAATAATCCATTGTACCATTGTCTCACTGAAATATCACTTTAAATTAAAAAATTATTATTTTATTCATTATTGTTTCTACGGTCATCATTAATATTATTATCTCTTTATTTTCTTTTTATCCTTTTGATTCATTTTTTTAACATAAGTCAATAAATTAACATGCTGTCTCTTTCCCTGAAAGCCAATGCTCACCTGTCAGCAGGTGAAAATAAGAAAGGTGTGTTCCTTTATGTATATGTTTGTGTGATGTGTGTGTTTATGTGTGCGTGTGTGTATCGAGAAATGTGGCACATTAGAAAAACAGGTAACCAGGACACCTGCCTTCACCTGGGGTTGAAAAAAGGGAGGAATATTTCTGAAGTCAATACAAAAAATAATTCACTGTAAATATATAATATATATATATTTTTACATATTTGAATATATTTACAAATATACCCAGCACTATATACTGTGTATTACATTTTTTCCTCTGTAAGAATAACTGCATGGGCTTTTGTTTGATAACTGTGTTATCAATATAAAAACGGAACGTGAAAATTGTACAAAACTTTTTTTCCTAGTCCTTGTTAGTTGAATGGTTCCTTTTGAACACGTTTTGTCCTTTTTGTCCTTTCAGTCTCTCTCACATTTTATTCTGTGTCCTCCCTTTTGGTTCTCTTGGGAACGAAGAGTCCTGGAATACCAAAGCAACGGAATGAAACGGTGGTTGAAGTTTCGGAAAACTCCAACACAAAAAACAAAAGGGGGAAAAATTACTCAAAACAAACAGGAAAACACATGGTGTGGACCCTCGGAACGAACTAATCATTCAGTCAAGAAAAGATAAAGAGAGAGAGAGAACACTACTGTTGGGTCCTCATCTTGTTAAGAGCTTGGTCACGTTTTTCCGATCACACGTGCACTTGCGCACAGTCTTCTGCACGTGGCAGTTCGTCTGTCGGAGAGCAGCACTGGTGGGGTCCCGGGGGCCCGGCCTCCCTCGCTCCGAATGTCCAGCGGCCGTAGCGGAGGGAGGCGGCGGGACAGACGGGGGTGGGGGGGGGGGGGGGGGGTATACAGGAGTCACATGTCTCTCACACGGGAGAATTGTGGGGGAGGAGCATCAGGAGGCCTTGAAGCTCATGTCTTGAGGCCCCCGTTGACGTGCTGGTACTTGGGGAGGCAGGGCTCGTCGGGCAGGGGGTCGTGGGAGAAGACGGAGTCGTCTCCCGAGGAGCAGGAGCTGCGCGTGTCTGGGCAGCAGGGCGAATACTGCTCGATGGGCGCACACAGGTCGATGTACTCCTGCAGACACAGAGAAGCACACACACTTACACACACATCCAATCTGCTTCTTTAGGGGCAAAATTAAATACCAGGGACATAGGTACAAGTCAACATCAGGAGTCAAACAATAAACAATATCTCACACACACACACACACACACACACACACACACACACACACACACACACACACACACACACACACACACACACACACACACACACACACACACACAAAGGAAAGAATGAACTGAAATTGGAATAGAAAGTTAAGAAAAAGTAGAGTAACCCAAGAAGTCTAAGTTCCTCCAGAGCACATTAGGAAAGGCTGGCGCGGCAGACAGAAACCGGCCCTAAACCGCAGTTTTATTTGCACAAACGGATTTGCGCAAATAATACTTAATGAAGCATGTATGTGCAGGGCTGTAAGTGACAGGAAACCCTCCATCATGGTTCACAAGTGAAAGTGGTGACCTCTTAGACCTTTAGATCTTAGACCTTTCCTTAGGAACAAAGTGTCTGAATGTGTAGGTTCCACAGGTGAACAGTTCAAGACTCTGGGTGCGTTAAAGCATTCAGAGATGTAACTCAGCTGCAAACAAACCCCTTTTTGGTAGACAACACTACAGACTGGAAGACCCATCACTCATCACATGTAAACCAAAATGTAAAATGTTTTAGGGGCTTTTGGTTAACCTGATCCACACCCCCCCCCCCCCCCCCCTTGCTGTGGCTGGTACTGAAATATTTGAGGTAGAGGAAGAGGCAGAGGAAGAGGAGAGGTTTGAGTTTCCGAGAGCGAGCGTTTGGTTTGGACGGCACCAGTTCAACACAAGGCGGCTCACATTACTAAAGACCTTCACATCTGCGAGTAGTTTGAGAAGTTCGGAGAAGGTGGGGGAGGGAGACAGAGAAAGAGAAAGACAGAGAGAGAGAGAGAGAGAGAGAGAGAGAAAAATCACTTTATTCCATCTCAGAAGTTCAAAAACACAGAGATCAAGACTCTTGGCACCCGTGCAAAAGTTGGAACCACACTGATGAGTCCTGACAGGTGCACACGACCGGGCTGGACCAGGCCGCACACGACCGGGCTGGACCAGGCCGCACACGACCGGGCTGGACCAGGCCGCACTGGTACTCGGGCTGGACCAGGCTGCACTGGTACTCGGGCTGGACCAGGCTGCACTGGTACTCGGGCTGGACCAGGCTGCACTGGTACTCGGGCTGGACCAGGCTGCACTGGTACTAGTGATAATAGTGCAGGGGCCAAGGGACTAAACCCGACCTGAAGCCCCGCCTCCCCCCGGCCCCCTCCAACTTGTCCAAAATCCTGCTGCTGAAAGTGCTGTGAAGGCGCCTCACCTCGTGGGTTGCCAGGGTGAGGATGCGATCCAAGTCCTCCACCAGCTGCTTAAACGTGGGCCTCTGTGAGGAGATGGCGTGCCAGCAGTCTTTCATCATCATATACCTGACAAACAGGTGAGGAGAGAAACATGGGTGTTAACACCAGTGGCGACACACACACCGCGCTGGCCAGTGCCGCAGGCTGGATCCCATCAGAACCCCCGTGGAACATTATGGGGTTGACGAGGCTTAGATACATGGGGGTCCTGATGGGGAAGCGCTACTGTGGTGGGCGCTTGGGCCCAGCCAGTGCTGCGGTGCTATGGCAACCCCTCAGGACTCACAGGTCGTTGGTGCAGTTGGCCGGCTTGTCCATGCGGTGGCCTTCCTTCAGGAGCTTGAAGAGCTCCTCCACAGGGATGCCGGGGTACGGAGAGCCGCCCAGCGTGAAGATCTCCCACATGAGTACTCCGAAGGACCAGCTGGACACACACACACACGCACGCGCACACACAGGCACTCAAATGACTTTGCTCATGTACAATTCTTGTGTCAATTTTTGTCCAGAGTTCTACTGCAAGACTTAAAAAGTTTTAAAGTCAATGTTCAAGAAACGACTGCTGCTCAATTTACTGTTTCCACACAAATAAAGTACTTTGTATGAGTTGCGGCCATTATTGGCCCCAGTCATGCTCCTTCTGTGAGGGAGTGACTCCCCCGTGTCTCCTCCACTGCTCTGGGAGGAACCAGTGACAGGGCAGCCATTCACAGAGCAGCAGTTAAGACGCTCCTACAGTAGCAACAAGCCGATGACTGTAGCGGCTCTAAATGCAGACCTTTCTCCCAGGCCTTCGAGCTCAGGGGTCTGTCGCGGCGGGTGGACACCGGCCTCAGGGGAACAAGGACAGAACGCCCCCCCCCCCCCCCCCCCCCCCCCCCACCCCGGACAGCTACAACCAGCCATATTGTCAGAGCCAAAACAAACTGCAGTTTAGACCCACAGAGAATAAACCACTGCAGGGTGGGGGGAGGGTGGTGGTGGTCCGAGATCGTAGCGAGGAACGTTCTGTGTGCACCAATACTGTGCTCCACAATCTCAGCACGGAGAAGGGAGTATAAACGCAATTAGTGAAATCGAGATACTGTCGTCGTGATGAATTTCTTCAACAATGATGAGGTTCTTGTTACCAACTTCTACCTTATCCCGCAAATGAGTAAAGGCTAACGCCAGCAAGCCTTTATCGTCCCTTTTCTTTCGCAATGATGACTGCACAAATATAAAACAACACTGGGAAAATCTGTGTGATAAAATCATGCGATAAATGCTGCATTTCACAACACACAGTCGGCAAACAGTCGACGGCAGGACACACATCCCCCAGAGCACCGCTCCTTCCTGGGACACACATCCCCCAGAGCACCGCTCCTTCCTGGGACACACACCCCCCAGAGCACCGCTCCTTCCTGGGACACACATCCCCCAGAGCACCGCTCCTTCCTGGGACACACACCCCCCAGAGCACCGCTCCTTCCTGGGACACAAACCCCCCAGAGCACCGCTCCTTCCTGGGACACACACCCCCCAGAGCACCGCTCCTTCCTGGGACACAAAGAGGCGGTCTGGTTCATCACACACACACAGGCATCTGTTTACATAAGCAGTGTTTGTCCTCCTTTTATCTGCTCCGTTATCTTTCCCCGTGTGCACCACTCTAACCTGCCCAGGAGTGATCACCCCCCAGGGAGACTGATCACCCCCCAGGGAGAGGTCATCCTGAAGGTCACCACACAGGCACCTCAACCAGCACACGTTGGCACACTACTTTAACCAGCAGTAATAATTAATTTAATAATTCATTGTAATGGTTAAACAATCATTTGATGGTTTTGGCCACTGATCATTAAATGGAGCTAATTTACACCCACACACACCACACACACATACACCCCCACCCACCCCACACACACACCCACCCACACACACACACACACACACACACACACACACACACACCCCCACCCACCCCAGTTTCAGCTACCTCAGCAGCTCTGTAAACCCCAGGGAGATGTCATCATCAGAAAAGCCAATTTGCTTTTCATTCTTATTCGTGTATTAATTTAATCTGATGTCATGTATGGATTTGTGCTCTGGTCTCTAGTTGTATGTCCATATGCAGACTAACAGGACAGCCAATTACAACACAGAGTGATGACATGTAATTAGCAAGGAGAGCAGCAGACATCGACCGGCTTTTACTACACAATGACTAACGTATACATGTGTGACACACACACAAACACACACACACAGTCATACTTTAGAACACAGTCCACTGCACATGATCATCTAAACAAACAAAATTCAGTCTGCTAAAAATCAATGCAAGATGACCTCCAAACAACAACCCCCACAAAACTATCACCACAGATCACACACACACACACACAGACACACACACACACACAGACACACACACACACACACACACACACACACACACACACACACACACACACACACACACACACACACACACACACAGCTGTGTTAAGAGAAACCCTGTGTGAGAGACAGTAGAGCTCAGAGACACAAGGTGATCACTCTATGGGAAGGACAGAACGCCTGTATTCATTTATGGGTCAATGCTACCACAAACCACCACACCACAGGATTACTCTGGCCTGTGGACCGAAAACAAAGCACCCCCTTCCCTTCCCAAAAAAAACCAAACAGAAGGGAGAAAAGATGGAAGAATTAATGGAAGGGTGCAAAGACGTGGAGAGGGGAAGGGGTTACTTCCGCGAGGAGTTTGTGGAGGTGAGAGTTTGGCCTGTCCGAGTGGCTTTGAAGCTAGCCAGATTAGTAACACAGCATTGGCTGCAAGTTAAGCGTGAAATCTTTCACTTTTTGCCATAGCACTGGCCCTGAACGTGCTCCTTTTTCTTCATCTTCCTCCCTCTGACAAACACACACACGCTCACACCCGCTTCCTTGACTTTCCACCACTCTCCCTCTCTCCTTCCGAAACCAAAACAACTTTCTTTCAGCTAGTTCCCTTCACCTACAAAACCCCAGCCCCTCGTACCTGCACGTACGCCATCACTACAGCTGTGAGCACATCCCTCTGATTCTATGGAATTCTATGGCAAGTCCAGCTCGTGTCTTAGCTCTGGCTCCGCTAAGCAGGGTAGTAGGGGCTCTAGGCACACGCGTCGACGCTAACTGGAGCAGCACAAAGTCTTTTTCTTTGTGTAAAACGCAACACTCTGGACTGAACGCACAGCCAGCAGACGCAAATGACTTGGCTTCTCAGATCCTGTGGAGGGAAAATCCAGTGAAGGAGTTTACTTACACGTCGCTCTGGTGTGTGTACACGCGGTCAAACAGCGCCTCAGGGGCCATCCACTTCACCGGCAAACGACCCTGTGGACACACCCGGCAACATGGCTTTAGGTCAAGAGGTCAAAAGGGCCACACGAGACATTCCACTCTGAAATGTCCCCAGGGTCAGGTTTTGGTTTATTTTTTACTGAAAAGCGTCTCCGTGATCCAATACCCTCCTTCCGGAATTTCATTAAGGTCCGAGTAGGAATGTCAGTAAGGATTGGAGTTAGACCCCTCCCGAGTTAGACCCCTCCCGAGTTAGTTCTAGCAGAACACATCTCAGAAATCCTGATTTCCCTGAGGGGCTGTAATACAGTTTGCTTCACACAACTCCCGGATTAAGTCCAGAAGATGCTAAAGCAGATAGAACATCAACGGATAGTGGCTGTATCCAGCTAATTTTAGGTTTTCCATCTCAAGTTCCTTGTGTAACTTTCCTTGCCAACAGGGTTATTTCTTGTCTTTCTTTCTTTTGTTTTTTTCTGCTCGCTGGGTACCTGCCAACTAGACACAGTGGTACCAGTCTAATAAAACTGCACCTATCAATCACAAAATAAGACTCAGTCGCAAATAAGACTCTTATGCTAGCTGTGCTGGTCTGATCTCACACACTCAAAACTCGCCAGTTGACTTCGTAATGACTTCATAATCAGAACATGGTGACCTCCCAGACCAGTATGCAACTGGGCTTGTGTTTAGAAACGTCTGAGAAAGCCAATAACTCCAACACTAATGTGAGCTTATTATTTTCCCATGGACTGAAAACTAGTTCATACTTATAATACCTTAAGCCCAATTATGTTCTGCTTTAACATTCACAAGAGTCGAGAACTTAACTACCTATCGACGACACCACTGTTTAGCCTGGGGAAACGGTGTTTTTCACCGGAACCCAAACAAGGACATGAATGACGTCAGGAGTAAGGCAGCGGAAAATAACGAAGGACTGTTGGTGCGGATGGTAGAAACGGGTCTAATGTGTTATCGGTGAGCACGTCCCAACCCCCCACCCCTCTCTCTGATGGGCTGACTGGACAACGGGGGCTTTGGAAGACGGGAGCGTGGGATGAGACTCAAACAAGTGAAGAGCACTCAGGACGCTTTACCCACTGGGAACCTGAAAATCCTGCCAAGCCCAGAGGGACAAAGAGAAAAGGAGAGAGGGGGATGGGGGGGGGGCTGTTGGGTGGCTGATAAAGTGAGAAACAGGAGAATAACACAGAGCAGAGGGACACGTGGCTCACGTTGGTCGTCTTTTTATAGTAATCGATGTTGTGGACGTCCCTCGCCAAGCCGAAGTCTGCGATCTTCATCACGTTGTTCTCGGTGACCAACACATTTCTGGCGGCCAAGTCTCTGTGTATACACTGCCATGGAGAGAGACAGACAGGAAAGAGGGTTACTTCATCAAACGAGTCAGGGCCAGTAACGCAGGAGAGGGAGCGTACACACACAGGGAGTGGGAGCTCCCTCACTCACTCGCCGCGAGACACAGAGCGTGAGGGAGGAGCGAGTTAGCGCGCCCGCCAACACTCCCAGAGACAGACTGGGCCTCACCGTCTTTACATGAACGTCTGCGTGTGAGGGAGCTTCTTAAGTACGGCCTGAAATCTGATCAGCCATTTCCCCGCAGATGACGAGAACGTGTGAGACAAGTTTCAATTTGATTTCAAACAAATAATATGTGTGCGGATCTGTGTGTGTGAGAGAGAGGGAGAAAGGAATGAGAGAGAAGGAGAGAGAGAGAGAGAGAGAGAGAGAGAGAGAGAGAGAGAGAGAGAGAGAGAGAGAGGAGAGAGACTGTGGGTGTATGTACCCACCTTTTGAGAGGCTAAATACTCCATGCCGCGGGCCACTTGGTAAGTGCAGGAGACCAGGTCTTTGAAGGTGAGAGGGTCGTCAGCCACGCGGGCAATATCAAACGAGTACTCCATCCCTGGGGGCCGGCGCGCTCGCAAGTACTCGCGCAGGTTGCCCTTGGAAGCGTACTCCACTATGACATATAAAGGACCTGATGGAGAGGGGGGGGAGCGCTTGAGCTGATTAGCTTTTAACGTGCCACATCTTCACATCTTGCTACTAACTCTAGATCTTACATCACGCGTCAGCCGTCCCAGTGGAAGCAGCGGAGATGTCAAATAAAGCACTATGGTTCGGAATTGTGTGCTGACCTTATTGGCTACTCACCATCCTGTGTGCATGCGCCCAGTAAGTTGATGATGTTTTTGTGGCGTCCGATCATCTTCATCATCTCCATCTCGGACACCAGGTCAGACAGATCCTTCTCAGTGGCGTCGTCTGGGGAGGACAGGACAAGTCTTCTTTACCTGTGTCTGTGCACGCTTGGGAAGCTAAAGTAATGAAGTGTTCTAAACTGTTTAGTGAAGGAGTAATTTGATCCACAGTGGAGCAGAACTCTGTTCTCGAGCGCAATACCCTCACGGCAGGTCACCTGCTACACACTCACCCTTTCACTACCTCCCAATTAAAAACGCTTCGTTCAGTTTAGCGTAATTACCTTCGACATAATGGTCTTTTCATTATGGTGCATTCCTCTGCTCTATTCTTCCTCTCCCTCCTTCAGGGAGGAGGTGGTTCTGAACTTTAGAGAACTCATGGGTTCTTTAGGTGTAGAGACATTTGCAGTGTTGCGGAGGAGACTGACGGTAGAGAGCCTTCGTCTGCTGGAGTCTGGCCAGCCCTTCTCTTTAGGGCGCCAGATCACCGCAGACTCCTCTCACTCACTTCAAAACGTCTAACTATGTGCACCTTCCCTCCACTCTACCACCTGTGTGTGTGTGTGTGTGTGTGTGTGTGTGTGTGTGTGTGTGTGTGTGTGTGTGTGTATGGGGATGTGTATGCAGCAGGAGAGATAGAGCACGAGAGAGCGCATGTGTGTGCACCTGCACTCGCACGTGTGTGAGCGAGTGAGCAAGCGTGTTTATACATGTGAGAGTGTGTGTACGCACGTGTGTGATGGAGTGTGTGTGTGTCTTTGTGCAGGTGAGGAGGAAGCTTGTCCCAGCAGGCTGAGAGAGACACACAACTATGCAGCTTACTGAGCAGAAGCCTATCAGCGTCATTCAGCACCAACCAATAAACCTTCAGCACTCTCTCCTCTCCACCCTACTCCAACCAGTCTCTCTCACACACACACACACACACACACACACACACACACACACACACACACACACACACACACACACACAGTCTCCTCTCCACCCTACTCCTACCAGTCTCACACACACACACACACACACACACACAGTCTCTTCTCCACTGTACTCCAACCAGTCACATGTATATACACACAGTCTCTCTCTCTCTCTCTCTCTCTCTCTCTCATTATATATATATATATATATATCAGTAGCTAACCGTGACCATTAAACCTGGGCCCGCTACACCCCCCCCCCCCCCCCGAAAAAAAAATTTCCTCTCCTAATAAACTGCAATAAAGAATAGCTTTAGAAACGCATGTAGGGCGTTCAAATAACATTTGTACTAGATAACTTGTTAAGCAAGATAAGTTTCCAAACAAAATAAGGTTTCACAGCTCCGTGGTTCTCGGAAGCGTAATATGTAAATGAGGACGTCAAAGGAATGATTCGAAACTAGCTAGCGGTGGTGCTAACGACAGCTAGCGTCGCCACAGCGGGCTGAAATTATCATACAGTTAAGCCCGCCCACTAAGAGGGAAGATACGATTGGTCAATTTTACTGTCATTTGAAACTGGTATTGCGCTGAATTATAACTGCCAGGCCCTCTGTAAACGAACAGCGGGCATCACAGTCCTGATAGGGGGACACACAGGCTCACAGGCTTCCACTTAACCCCTCACCTTCCAACACAGATTGAATAGACACGGGTGAATAATTTATTTGCTTATATTTTTGTAATTGTTTAGATGTCGATTGTAAAACTGTAAGTAGATCAAATAAAATTGGATAATTATATATATAATGTTTTAAGAATATTTTAGGCCCTCTGAGAGGGCGTAGAGGGCCCTGACGGTTCCCCACTGATATATATATATATATATATATATATATATACACACACACACACACACACACACACACACACACACAGCCAAGACCAGGATTAGAAACCCTTGCCACACTTGCTGTGAGCCTCCGTGTGTCAGCACATGCAGCAGGTTGCCCGGCAACAGTGTGGTACTCACCCTTCAGCATCTTGACTGCCACGGTGATGGCCTCCTTGGGTTTGTCCTTGTCAATGCCCAGCGCCTCTGCCATGACTACCTGGCCAAAGCAGCCCTCCCCCAGCGGCTTCCCCAGGGTCAGCCTGCAGGACACACGAGATCAGACCCAGGTCAGACCCAAGATCAGACCCAAGATCAGCAGGTCAGACCCAAGATCAGACCCAAGATCAGCAGGTCAGACCCAAGATCAGACCCAAGATCAGACCCAGGTCAGACCCAAGATCAGACCCAAGATCAGACCCGTTTGCTGTTCAAGGAGGCAGAATAAGTGGTGGAATATGGGAGAGGGTGTGTTTCTCCTAGATGAGTCATGGCCTCAGAGTTTGGAGGTCAGTCAGCGAACATTCACACGTTCTCCTTCTCTCGCTATCAAAGTCAAATAAAGAATGCTAAACTAGCGTCGGCCACACTGGCGCTACCAGGCAAGATAACAGTTTCTGGGTGTGTGTGTGTGTGTGTGTGTGTGTGTACAGTATGCTCTCACACTGTAGTGTTTGCCCAGTTCGGAGACACTAAGCATAGCCCTTTGCCACCAGCAAACGTACACGAACATCAGCCACTGAAGACTGGGAGATATTGAGCTACTGGGAGATATGAAACTACTGGGAGATATGGAGCTACTGGGAGATATGGAGCTACTGGGAGATATGGAGCTGCCACCTGCTGCCGTCTGAAGCGAAGTGCCTGCAGGGACTGGGAGGTGCGGGTGGATGTGCGGGTGGATGTGCGGGTGGAGCGTCCTGCACTGCTCTCTGGCCAAAGATGCAAAACAGCACACAATCTGCAGCTTTGTTAAGATCTTTTTTGGTGGATTGCAATGGATCATCTGACACACACACACACCCACACACACACACACCATCTTAATCTCTCACTGTCACAGTGACTTTATGACCCTTTGCCCTCCCCGCTACCCCTATAGGTCAAGTTTTGACGGACAGCTGCTGGCCCCGCCTCCACTTCCCCCGGCTGTGTAAACGGTGACACCTTAATCCCCCCCCCGGCTTGCAAGTGCCCTCCAGCCCCCCGTCTCTCTGGGGCTGCCTCTGTCTGGCCCCAGCACACCACCCACACCAGTCGCCATGAACACGGATGTTTATGGCTCTCGGATGAACACCGACGCCCCACAGATCTCCGTCTGGCTGAAGCAGAAGAGCAACCAAGGGCCCACTCATACTCTTACCCAGACTGCCCTTAAGAGGGGTGGATTTGGGTCATAGTATAGTTCACATTTCCATAGAATGGAAAGACTAATCTACATGGGTGTGTTCAGTTACACATGCACACAGCTCCTTTAACACCTTATTAATCAGCCATAACTAACCACCAAACACCTTACTGAACTTGACTGCAAAATAATGACAAGTTACACTCTCACTTCCTCTCCACAATATCGTATTGAACACACCACATCCACACACACACTCACACACACACACACACACACACACACACACACACACACACACAGTCACATAAGCCAAAAGATTTCCTTTGAAGAATGAACTTTGCTAAAATGATAATGCGCAGTGCACTGTTTCAAAATCAGAACAATTCTTCCACAGAAGACCAACCACGTGGTTTGCTGCTCATTTCAGCGGCCATTATTGAAAAGGGCGAGTTGTTATTCCATGTTGTGCAGCTGCTAGCATGTCAGGTCTAGGCTAGCAGAAGCTACACAGGAGCTTGACTGTGGCTAATTGCTAAATGGAAAAAGCTTTAGTCAATGCCACTATAAAGGTTTATAAATGCACGCTTAAGCTGTATCCCGACCAATTAATTACACATTAGGGCACAACTGTGTACTGACATTACTCAAGACTTAATCGTTTACACATTAGGGACTCGACAGAGTGGAAAGGCTAATGGCCTAAAGTCACAAAAACAGATCATCCACCTATAAATACTGCAGACGCTGAGACTCCCATGTAATGT